>NW_026652290.1:52691662-52837317 GCF_009828535.3 Hylobates moloch | reverse complement strand
AGATAGATAGATAGATAGATAGATAGATAGATAGATAGATAGATAGACAGATAGATGATAGATAGATGGATGATAGATGGATAGATAGATAATAGCGATAGATGTTAGAGATAGATGATATAGGTAGATAGATAGATGATATAGACAGACATACACAGGTTTTTCAACTTTGTGTACTGAAACATCCTAATAGCACTGAGCACACATAGTGCCCAAATCTTTGTTTTTAAGTACCTTTATAGATGATAGCTAGATGGATGATAGATAGATGGATAGATAGATAATAGAGATAGATGACAGAGATAGATAGATGATATAGGTAGATAGATAGATAATACAGATAGACATACACAGATTTCTCAACTCTGTGTACTGAAACATCCTAATAGCACTGAGCACACATAGTGCCCAAATCTTTGTTTTTAAGTACCTTTATCCACTAAAAGGAACCAGGGCTTTTGAAGGAATGGTGGATTCCAGGACTGGGGCAGACAAAGTACACAGTGAGCCTGGAACATCGTGGTGTGCCAGAAAGTAAAGAAGTGCTCAGAGAATGATGAGTCCAGGTCAACGGACATAGAAACCAGATTGAAGCCACTCTCACTAGCCAAATCTGGGATAACTTGACATGATACATAAGAATAGTAACTTTTTTTTTTTTACCATTGAATAAAATAGGAATCCCTGAGTCCATGCGGATATAGATAAATAAATGAATATATAACTGGAGAAAAGAGAGAAATCTGTCCTTGAGAGTAGAATGCCAACTATACAGAAGGGATGATAGATTTAGAAAATCACCATTTGACAACCCTCACAGTAATATGACTCAGCCAAGAAACATCAATGGATGCTAAAACTGTGGATGAGGAATGAGATAGTTACATAAATCTCAAAGCACCTCCCTACAAAGTACTTACTGATTACAAAGGGAAAAAGAGTCACTCGACAGTGGAAGGCAGTCCTTTGATTAAGTGATCAAGTTCAAATTGAAATTATGTGACCCCTGATAGGATGCATTGAGATGCATGTGATACAGAACCTGTATCTGATCATTAGGAAGCATCAGACAAGTCAAATCTTCAAAAGTATAAGGTTAAGAGAGTCAAGAAAAGACTGAGGAATCATTCCAGATTGAATGAGGCTAAAGAGAAATGATAACAAAATGTAGCACATGATACTGGATTAGATCTGCTTGCTATGGATATTATTGAGACAATCGGCAAAACTTGAATGAAGTCAGTGGATTAGATGGTAGTAACATATTCATATGATTTTCTTGATTCTGATGGTCATATTGTGATTCTGTGGAAAGATGTCCTTGTTTTAAGAAAATACACACTCAAATATTGGGGTGTATGGAGACATCCTTTTGGCAAATTGCTCTGAAATGGTTAAGGAGGAAAAGTTATTTGTACTGTTCTTATAAACTTTCGGTTTGAAATTGTTTCTACATAAAAAGAGATAAAGGAAACAAAACTCAACAAGGTGTGTGATCCTATGTCAACAAAAACAAGCAATAAAGAAAGAATAAGTGAAAGTTATCCTATTCATCAAATTGTGCATAGTATTTTCTTTTTTTATTAATTTTTTTTGCACACAAAACAATAAACATTTTCTAAAAATACATACAAACAAAAAGATGCATATCAAACATATTAGGAAGGTTGCACATGGGAAGACGGGGAATAGAAATGGGGGGTGGGAATTAAAGAAAATAAATGAGAGAGGGATTTTGTATGGATCCATGATAATAACTCAATCCTCTATTTGACAAAGAAGAAGGAGAAGGAAGACGAAGAAAAAGCAAGTGAGATAAAGGATCAGAAAGGGAGGAAAATAGAAAAAAATTAGAGTATGACTCCAGGGTAGACCTGTTTTGTTGTCGCTGGGTTGGTTGGTTGGTTTGTCTGCTGTAGTTTTCATATGTTTCGCCATGTTGGCCAGGCTGGTCTCGAACTCCCAGCCTCAAGTGATCAACCCGCCTCGGCCTCCCAGAGTGCCGGGACTACAGGCGTGAGCCACCACATCCAGCCCCCACATTGCGTCTGGCCTCCGTGGTAGACCTCCCAGACGGGGCGGCCGGGCAGAGGCGCTCCCCACATCCCAGACGGGGCAGCCGGGAAGAGGCGCTCCTCACTTCCCAGACGGGGCAGCCGGGCAGAGGTGCTCCTCACATCCCAGACGATGGGCGGCCAGGCAGAGACACTCCCCACCTCCCAGACGGGGTGGCGGCATGGCAGAGGATGCATGCCTGTCTCCTTCACTGTGCTGTGTGTCTGTGGCTGCCATCTCTTTCCTCTTTGATTTGCCCCGCTAGAGGCAGTTTTGTAATGACTAACAGCATGGGTTCTGGTGGTGGACAGATCTGAGATAAAATATTTAACTTCCAAAGCCTCACTTTTCCCATCTGGGCAAGAGGATTAACTATACTTCCTACCTTATGAGGCAACTGTGAGAACTGAATGTGCCAGTGTTAAAGTGCCTATCATGTGTGGCAGTTGATTTTATGAATTAACTTGACTGGGACATGGGATGCCCAGATATTGATTAAACAGTATTTCTGGGTGTGCCTAATGTGGATGTTTCCAGAAGAGATTAGCATTTGAATTGGTGGACTGAGCAAAGCAAATGACCCTCTCCAGTGTGAGTGGGCAGCATTTGATGTATTGAGGGCCCGAGTAGAATAAAAGGTAGAAGAAGGGTCAACTCACTCTCTGCCCAACAAGTTGAGCTGAGACATTGACCTTCTCCTGTCCTTAGTGCCCCTGGTTCTCAGTCCATCAGACAGACTGGAATCTACACCATTGGCTCTCTGGCTTTTAGGCCTTCAAACTACGCCACCAGCTTTCTTTGCCTCCAGCTTGCAGACAGCAAATCCTGTGACTTCTCAGCCTCCACAATTATGTGAGCCAATTCTTTTTTTTTTTTAATACGGGGTCTCACTCTGTCACCCAGGCTGCAGTGGCCCAATCTCAGCTCACTGCTGCTTTGGACTCCTGGACTCAAGCAGTCCTCCTACCTCAGTCTCCTGAGTAGCTGGGACTACAGGCGCGTGCTGCTACATTCAGCTAATTAAATTTTTTTGTTTGTTTGTTTTTGGTAACAACAAAGTCTCATTATATTGCCAGGCTGTTCTTGAACTCCTGGGCTCAAGGGATCCCCCTGCCTTGGCCTCCCCGAGTGCTAGGGTTACAGGCATGAGCCACCGCATCCAGGGTGAGCCAGTTCTTTAAAATAAATCTCTCTCTCTCTCGTCTCTGTTTCTCTGGAGAATCCTGACTAATACATCATAGTACCTGGCCATTAGCTAAATGCCCAATAAGTGCTGTTATTATTATCCTAATTATAGTCTTTTCAAAGACCAAACTCTTAGATTTCTCAGATCTATAGTTTTTATTTTTATCATCATCTAATTTATTATCTTCAAATCTTTCTTCTAACTTTTCATAGTTTTGTTGACTTTGCCCTTTTACTTGCTTTTTTGAGTTGAGAACTTAGTTCATTTAATTTCTTTCTTCTGTTTAATGAGAAAAACATAAAACTCTATAATTTTGCTCTTTAGAGCTTCGTATGTTCTCTTTGCTGTGGCTCTCATTGTTTCCTAAATAATCATTCATTAGTTGCAGTCTTGATTTCCTCTTTGACTTTAGGGCTATTAAAACTATTTTACACCCTTCTAGAGTGGCTTCAGTTTGTTTCTTTGTTTTTCTTTTTGTTTTTAAAGTATAGTTTTGCTGCATTGTGGTTTGAGTTTGTGCATTGTACTATTTCTGCTTTTTCGATTTTAATGAGATTTTCCTTGTGGCCTAAGATATGATCAAATTTTGTAATTGTTTCTTGGTCATTTGAAATGAATATGCATTGTCTGTTTCTAGGAACACATTTTGATATAGATCTGTGAAGCCAAAGTTTAATAATAATTTTTAATTGTTCTATCTTCTTATTAAAATTCCTGTCTACCTGATTTCTCAGAAATGGCGAGGCACGTTTGGTGTTCTTTTATGTCCGTGGTTTTATTCAATTTCTCTTTAATACTTAACCTTTTTGTACTTGTACATTTGATGCTTTATTTGGCACACGCAGATTCATGGATCTTATATCCTCATCTAGTTTACATCACTTACCAATATCCCTTGCAATGCTTTTTTTTGTTGTGAGTTGTACTGTCTGATATTAATATTGCTTTCTTTTTGTTTGCACTTGGGTAGAGGATACCCAGTAGATTGTTCACTCTTTCCCAGAAGGTGGTCTACTTTATAGGAAGCCATGTAAGGCCCTGACTCAAGCCATGTTTGTTTGCTCCGGAGATGGGCATGTGACCATGCTGGGCCAATCAGATACTCCCTGAGTTGGTGGGAATTGGGACCAATGGGTTACACATAATTTTGCTGTTGTCTAGATTTGAGGGGATACACACTTGGGGCTGCCTGTGCTATGGCCATCTTCCTCCAGGGAAAGATAGAAAGCAGAGGACATGGCTTGCTGCAAATGTGGAAAATGAAGGAGATGCACAAGAAACCCAGGGATGAGAGATGGGAAAGACTCCTAACAGCATGGAGTTCCCTGTGTCATTCTAGTTCTGAGCCTCTAGAGTCAGAGAATTTCATCATTCATCTCATGATAGTGCTCTCTGTTCTTCATTCTTCCTTATACTCCCCTCACCATGTTCCTATCTCCTCAAGTTTGCCTTGCAAGTTTTTTTATACAGTCATGCATCACTTAACGATGGGAATACGTTCTGAGAAATACATCTCTAGGCAATTTTGTCATTGTGTGAACATCATAGAGCGTCCTTACACAAATCTAGATGGTATAGCCTACTACACACCTAGGCTATATGGTATGGCCTATTGCTCCTAGGGTACAAATCTGTACAGCATGTTGTGTGCTGAATACTGTAGGCAGTTGTAGTACAGTGGTATGTGTGCATCTAAACATAGAAAAGGTACAGTGAAAATATGGTATTAAAATCTTATGGGACTACCATTGCATATGTGGTCCTTCATTGGCTAAAATGTGGTGATGAGGCACATGACTGTATTTAGAAATTAGGAAATTACACTTTCTATTTTTAGTCTACTACTTCTTCCCTTACACATACACACACTATATATATATAAATATATGTATGTGTATATACATATGTGTGTATATATGTATGTGCATAGGAAATATATGTGTATATATATATGTGTATATATATAGGAAATTATAGTTTCTATTTTTAGTCTACTACTTCTTTCTTTAAACATACACACTACATATATATGTATGTGTATATATGTGTATATATACGAAAAGTGTATGTATACACACTTATATACATATATCCATATATATTTATATATACATATATCCACATATATATGTGTATATATATATATCACGTACATATGTGTACATACATATACACATATGTATGTGATATATACATATATCCACACATATATGCGTATATATACATATGTACGCATATATGTACATATATACGCATATATGTGTATATACATATATACACATATATGCGTATATATACACGCATGTGTGTATATATGCGTATATATACACATATATACGCATATATGTGTGCATATATACACACATTAAACACATACGTGTATATATACATATACACACACATATACACACATGTATGTAGTGTGTGTTTAAGGGAGGAAGTAGTATATATGTATATATGTATATATATCTATATATATATACATATATATACTGTACATTGTTTCTTCATCAACCTCCAAAAGAACATGGTATATATTTATTTCCCCTGTGTAGGATAATTTCATGCTTTTAATTGCATCACCACTTCTACCTCCCATTTTTTCTTGATATAATGACATTTTAGATTAAGATTATTATTATGAATTTGTTTCTTACATTTATGTATCTTTTTTAGTAATTGTTTTAGACATTTCTATTACTTTTAAAATCATGTTAATATCAATTTTAATAAGTTCACTCTATTATGTATCTAATTTCTACTAATTTTTTCATTTTTTCTTGCTTAGCTGGAGCACTGCTTTGAACACATTTTTCTGGTTGGTTGAGGGAGTGATATACATTCTAAATGCTTACATGCTTCAAAATTTCTTAACTGCCATCACAAATGAATTATAACCTTCATGTTTCAGTTGCAGTCTTTTCCCCTTGGAACTTCATAGACATTAGATTTATCATATTTCTTTTTGTATTTAGGATTGTAGAGGATAAGTCTGATTCCAGTTCAATTCTCTTCACCCTGACATGTAACCTACCACCCTCCTCCCACCCCACAAATACATAAAGATTTTAAAATTTATCCCTGACATCCTAAACTTTCACCAGGAGATATTTAAGCATGGCCCCTCTTTCATTAATAATGCTCGTTTTTTCACAGGAACTTTTGCTTCTGTGGTTAAAGATATTGTCCATCTCTCATGTTTCCCCCTTGATCCATCTGCTCCTCTTTCTCCTTCTGGAATGGCAATGAAGTCGTTTTAAAATAAGGGTTTTATTATTCTTCAGGTGTGATGAGGCCAACAGATCAGGACACAACCACCATTGAAAAGATGGTTTATTACTCACAGTTCCAAGATGAGAAGGTATAACATGCCATGGGTGCGAGTGGGAGGGACACTGGGAAGCACCAGGGTCAGTCAGGAGGCAGAGGGAGTGGGGAAAATGTGGCGAGAGCCTTTACTGTAGTTTCTGTGGGAAGGAATGGGTGAAGCAGGGTAGGCATGCTTAGGATTAGCTAGTTTGAATAATTTGAATAATGCTTAATAATTGAATAATTTCAGCAGCTCTGGGACATACAGGCTGTTCCTAGATGCCTGATACCTGCCTCTGGGGTGATTAGGGTGAATGGATAGTGACCAGAGTGTGAGAGACCTGTGAGAGCCCTATAAAGGAGATGGTTAGGGCCTGGGCTCTGGATTCATTAGTTTGCATTTGAAAGGCATGCTTGCAAGGAAGTTCTTTACTAGCTCTAGAAATTGACTAGGAAGAGATGTTTTCTCCAGGGTCAGCAAGGCCCCAGATTTTGAAGCCCCAGAAATACAGAAAATAAAAAGGCATGATGAATACAGAAGTAGTTACGAGAAGCCCCCTAAATAACTCTGCTGTATCTGTAGTTATATATGCTTGATTGTTTCTAGAAATAATATGTTAAAGAAAAGATTATTATATAACATATTATTTAGCTCTCCTTTTGCTTTCCATACTACCAAAGGTTTGTATACAGTCGTATACCTCATAATGACATTTCATTCAACAACTGACTGCATATATGACAATGGTACCATAAGATTATAATGGAGTTGAAGAATTCCTATCACCTAGTGACAGTGTAGCCATCATAATGTCATAGTGTAACACATTACTAACAAATCTACTGCGCTGCCAGTCATATAAAATTATAGCATGTACAATTTTGTTCAGTATATAACACTTGATAATGATAGTAAATGACTATGTCACTAGTATATGGATTTGCTATACCATACTTTTTAATCATTATTTTAGAGTGTACATTTTCTACTTATATGAAAAGGTTAACTGTAAAACAGCCTCAAGCAGGCCTTTCAGGAGGTATTCCAGAAGGAGGCATTGTCGTCATAGGAGATGACAGCTCCATGCATGTTACTGTCCCTGTAGACCTTCCAGTGGGACAAGGTGTGGAGGTGGAAGACAGTGATATTGATGATCCTGACCCTGTGGAGGCCTAGGCTAATGTGTGTGTTTATGTCTTAGTTTTTAGCAAAAAGGTTTAAAAAGTAAAGAAAAAATTCTAAAATAGGAAAAAGCTTATAGAATAAGGAAATAAATAATTTTTGTAAAGCTGTACAATGTGTTTGTGTTTTAAGCTGAATGTGTAAAGACAAAAAGTTAAAAAATTAAAAAGCTTATAAAGTAAAAAAAATTTAAGGTAATTTAAGGTAAATTTGATTGTAAGTTAAGTGTAGTCTAATTGTTTATGAAGTCTACAGTAGTATACAGTAATGTCTTAGGCCTTCACATTCACCCACCACTCACTCACTGACTCACCCAGAGCAACTTCCAGTTCTGCAAGCTCCATTCATGGTAAGTGTCCTCTACAGGTGTACCATTTTTTATCTTTTATACTAAATTTTTACTGTACCTATTCTATGTTTAGATAAACAAGTACATAACCATTGTGTTCCAACTGCATACAGTATTCAGTAGAGTAACATGCTGTCCAGATTTGTAGCCTAGGAGCAATAGGCCATACCATACAGTCTAGTGTGTAGTAGGCTGTACCGTCTAGATTTGTGTACATACGAACTATAATGTTTGCACAATGACAAAATTGCCTAATAATGCATTTCTCAGAATGTATCGCCATCGTTAGATGATGCATAACTGTATTTCATTAGTTTTATGTATTTCCAAACAGCCACTTTAAAAAAATTTCAACTTCTATTTTAGATATGGGGATACATGTACAGATTTGTTACACAGGAATAGTGTGATGCTGAGGTTTAGAGTACAGATCCCATCACCCTGATAGTAAGCATATTACTTGATAGGTAGTTTTTAATCCACCCCACTCGCTCCACCCTCTAGTGGCCCACAGTCTATTGTTCCCATATTTATGTCCATGTGTGCTCAATGCTTAGCTCCTACTTGTAAGTAAGAACATGCAGTATTTGGTTTCCTGTGTTCATTTGCTTAGGGTTATGGCCTCTAGCCCCATCCATGTTGCTGCAAAGGACATGATTTCATTCTTTTTTGTGGCTGCATAATATTCCATAGTTATACGTACCACATCTTCTTTATCCAATCTACCACTGATGGGCACCTGGGTTGATTCCATGTCTTTGCTATTGTGAGTAGTGCAGCAATGAACATACAAGTACATGCGTCTTTTTGGTAGAATGATTTATTTCTTTTGGGTATGGCCCCAGTAATGGGATTGCTGGGATGAATGGCAGCTCTGTTTTAAGTTCTTCAAAAACCACTTTTTATTTCATTATTCCCTTTTATTTTTTGTTTCTTTTTGTTTTATTATTTTTGGCTTTTATCTATATTATTTCCTTTTTTTCTATTTCCTTTTGTTTTTTTCCATTATTCTATTTTCAACTTCTTGAGTTGAATCCCGAATCCATTTATTTTAAACCTTTCTCAATTTCTAATACATATATTTAGGTCTAGACGCATCTCTCTAGTTATAGCTTGACAAATTTTGCTGTGCCATGCTGTTCTGCTCTCATCTCTCATCATTGTTCAGTTCTAAAAGGTTCATAATTTTTATTGTGGTTTCTTCTTTAACCCATAAGTTATTTGGCAGTGGGATTGTTTTGCTTGTTTTCTTCCAAATATATGGGTCTTTTTTAAATTTTTTTTTTGGAATAGGGCCTCTGTTAATAGTTTGAGTTGTACTGTGTGGTGGTCAGAACACATGGTCTATATCTGTATCATATTGATAAGACTTCTTTTGACAGACATTGCAAGTCAAATATTATAAATGACCATATATACTTAAAAGGAGTATGTGCTTTCTATTGAGTGCAAAGTGCTATATGGCTCTATTATATCAAATCTCTTGTGATTTTATTATTTAAATCTTTTTATAATGTTAGAAATTTTGACTGCATGATCTGTTCATCTCTGAGAGAGCGACCTACACTGATTGTGGATTTGTCGATTTCTTTTTTGATGCTATCAATTGCATAGTTTAAGTGCATTGTTAGTGGAATATAAGGCATTATGGTTATGCCATTACATTTTAAAAAATTAATTTAATTTATTTTTACTTATGTATTTGTTTATTTATTTATTTATTTTAGAGACAGAGTCTCACTCTGTGGCCTGGGCTATAGTGCAGGGTGCCATCATAACTCACTGTAACATTGAACTTCCGGGCCTCAGGCTCCTGCGTAGCTGAGACTACAGGCAAGCGCCACAGTGCCTGGCTAACTTTTATTTTATTTTATTTTTTGGTAGAGATTGAGTCTTGCTGTGTTGCCCAAGTTCATCTTGAACTCCTGGCCTCAAGCAATCCTTCCATCTCAGCCTTCCAAAGCACTAGGATTATAGGCATGAGCTACCCTGCCTGGCTGATTTTCTTTTTTTTTATTTTTAAAGATGGAGGTCTTGCTATGTTGCCCAGGCTGGAGTGCGATGACTGTTTACAGATGCAATTATAGCTCACTGTAACCTCGAACTCCTGGGCTCAAGAGATTCTCCTGTCTCAGCCTCTTGAGTAACTGGGACTAAAGATGTGCACCATTGTGCTTGGCTGTTATACCATTTTAATGGATTATTCTTTTTAAGACTAGAAAATGTTCTTCTGCGTTTCTATAAAATTAATGTTTTCTTCTTCTCATTAACATTTCACCAGCCTCTATTTAGATAGCATTTTACATGTGTGTGTTTTGCATAACTTTATTTCCATCCTTCCTCTCCCAATTTTAGATTTTTTTCATAAACAGCATATAAGTGAATTAAAGAGGGTAAAGATCATTATGAAATTCTGTCTTTGAATAAAGATTTGACCCATTATATCCATTTATTATGAGTATAAATATATTTTCACTTACTTTGGCAATACGATTTTTGTTCCTATTCACCATAGGTTTTCTTTGCTTATTCATTTCCCCTTCATTCTTGCCTTCTGTTGAGTTGACTTCATTATTTTTTTCCTTTACATGTTTGTAAGTTACACATCTGTTTCTATCCTATTTGTGGATAATCTCATTTGACGGTTCATTTTCTATGGAGGTATTCTCCTAAATGCCATTCTCTATAGGGTGGTTTTGCAGTTTCCTTAGCTGCAGCTCCCCGGGGCTTGGAGTTGTCAACCAGGTATCATGTGAACAGGTTTGTCTTGTGGTCTTCTCCATGCTGATGGAGTAGTTCTGAACTTCATGTCAACACAGGGAGCAATTTCTTTCTTAGGCCCCATCTCTATTTCTGGCCATGGATAAGCAGTACGTTTCCAGACCCATGAGTAGGTGGGTGAGCAGAGTCAGCTGCCTCCCCTGGTGGATGGGCTATGTGTTCATGGCTTTGCATAGGAGCCCAGTCTTGGCGTAGCAGCCCTAATCCCAGTGACCCTTCTCTGTGCCAGGTTCTTAGCTGCACTCTAGCTCCTGCTTTGGTTTCGTCTGCCATTATTCACATGTGAAGATCTTCCTTTCTTTATTCTCTTTAACACAGTTACGCACATATATTCTAAGTTAAATGACATATCTGTCATTCCTATATGCTGGGATGGAGGCGTAGGGTTTGGTCACATGCTCGCTCCGTTACCTTGGCCTGAAAGTCCCATATTATCTATTTGCGTATACGTTAGGCTGGAGTTAAATGACTGACACATGTTGGAATACTTTAGGATGAAATTCTTCATCCAGGCAGCTATCTTCCAGGAAGGAGGTGCCCTTGCTTCTTCAAGCAGCACTAAAGGTGGCATCTTCTTGGTTCATCTTGTGCCTTTCTGGGCTCCAGAACAGCACCTGGCGCTCGTCACGGCCTCTGCCCCTCATGCACACTGGCTTGGATGGAGAAGCCTGACAGCTTCTGAAATACCCATGAGCAACTTGAAGGTCAAAAAAGGGAGCATAACAATGCAATAGCAGAAACAAAAGAGTGATGACAGACATGGATGGGGTAAAACTAAGGAAGAGCTTTCCCAGGGCTGGGTTTTGAACTCTTCTGGACATCAAACAACTAGGTTCAGATGTTTACCCGAGGTAGCACTGGGCAGGCTCCAGGGCTGCTGGCTGACAGGACTCCCAGCCCCCAGAGCCTCCTTCTTGCCCGCAGACTTTGTCACCAGTGTGCTGAGTACTTGGATGCTGCAGCTGACCAGGCTTTTAGGGTCCTTGCCAGGCCCCTTGCATGGTTTCCCCAATCCTGTTTTGTTCCCCTACCTCCTGTTTTGAATCAAGCAAATTTATTGACTGCTTGGGGAGGCTTGCAGGAGGCTTTCTGCTTCTTGCTCCCTTGAAACAGCACACTAATACTAAACATCATTTATTCAGCACTCCTATGTGCTACATGTCAGACAGACCCTATGCTAAGGGCTGTCTTGTTTCATCTTTTTTTCGCCTTTAATTGGAGGCTATCATGATGTGGAGACTGAGATCATCATTTTACAGATGAGGAAGCTGAGGCCTACAGAATTTCAGCACCATGCCCAAATTTACACATCTGGCCCATGGTAGAGTTGGGAATAAAACCCAAGTTTGTCTGATCTCAAGGGCTGGGCTGTTTCTTCCATACTCTTCTGCTAACAGATACAACAAGAATCAAATGTGATGCTAATGGTAGCTTCTAAGCGAACTCCCAAGTTGCTTCCCAGATAGCTTTTTTTTTTTTTTTCTTGAGGCAGAGTCTCACTCTGTCGCCCAGGCTGGAGTGCAGTGGCGTGATCTCGGCTCACTGCAACCTCCACCTCCCAGGTTCAAGCAATTCTCCTGCCTCAGCCTTCTGAGTAGCTAGGATTACAGGCATCTGCCACCATGCCCAGCTAATTTTTTGTATCTTTAGTAGAAACGGGGTTTCACCATGTTACCCAGGCTGGGCTTGAACTCCTGACTTCAGGTGATCCACCTGCCTTGGCCTCCCAAAGTGCTGAGATTATAGACGTGAGCCACCACACCCAGCCCAAGGTAGCTTTCAAATAATTAATCTTGGCTGGGGAAAGGGCTAGAGGGGACTTCACAATTCACTGCTCCTCCAGGAAATGGCACAACACTTCTCAGATCTTCTGGGAGAAACGTATGCATTGTGTAGGAAGGATGATCAGATCTTTTATGCAGTTTTTGGGGAGTGGGCTGGTGCTGGGGAACTGGGAGGGGGAGATGGGCAGGGGAAGAATGGGCATAAGCTAGCCCTGCCTGGAGGGAAAGGCAAAAGTGGTGGGAACATGTCTGGGGGTCACGTCACCTGGAGGCATCCCCCTATCCACACCAATCAGACAGCTGCCACTTAAGAGAAAAGTCTCTACTCCCCATCTCTTCTCATAGGTGTCCCTTCTGAGAACCAGATTCCAGGATCTCTCCCAGTTCAAATCCAGCCTCAGACCACCTTACCCAGAAGAGGTGGTTTTATAGTCTAACCACTTGCCCTTTAGTTGTCTTAGAAATCCAGGATGGAGCTGCATAGAGGCCTCTGTTTATGCTGGAGCGGGGAGGAGAGGATCCTGGGGAAGGACTAATGCCCACACTTTTCCACAGGGCTCAGACCCATTAACAGGAACTCCTTTCACGGTCCCACTGCCCAATGCCTGATGCTGCAATTTCTGTTCCTAGGGCTCATACCCACTGAGGATCCCGTACACTGTACACAATGTCTGCCTGGAGGAGGGAGTCTGCACCCGGGTGTCTCGGCACCAGTGCCCTGGGCCTATCTGCCAAGATGCCCATCTGCAGCTGAGAGGCCTGAGGGTGATCCAGCCCCTCCCAAGGCCAGGCTCTGACTCCTTTCTTGTGAGGCTTGGGCAGCTCCAGGCTCCAGGCTGGATCTGGACTGTGTGAGAGAGGACTTCCCAGGCCCAGCTCTCCCTGGCCTCAAATGGACCACACCATCCTCCTGCAGTCTGAAAGCTCTCTCTGGCTCACAGCCCCTGGAATCCTTATCTCCCCTAGGCCCATTTCTCTCCACCCTGCTTGGCTTCTCTGAAACATGACGGCAACTGGTAAAAACTGGCTCCCTGTTCTTTCCCTTTGTTGAATGCTTCTGGGTACATCTAGAAGAACTCACCTGCTTCTGCCTTCCAGAAAGAGCAGAGAGTCAGTCAGGACAGGACAAGTTATACTGCAGCAACAAGCCTAACATCTCGATGGCTTAAAACAATGGAGATTTATTTCTCACTCATGCTTCCTGTCCACTGTGGGCTGGCTGGAGCCTGTTCCATGTTATCCTTATATAGGAACCAGGCTGATAGAGCAGGCTCTTTGGAACATATCTGGTGGCAGAGGGAAAGAGCTCTGGAGGGCTTTACAATGACAATGACAAGCTCCAGCCTGGAAGGGACACATACCACATGGACCAGGAAGTGTGTTCAGAAAGCAGAAGGCGGCAAAAGTCAACCACAAAACTTGCCACGTGGCTAAGCAAGGGCACATTTCTGGAAGGGTGAGGAGCTGGGTTTCACGTGGGTGGTCAGAGGTCAACAGACAGCTGGGGAGATGTATTCCCCTTCATTCAACACAACTGACTCTGGAGCTGGACTTCCCTGGTTTAAGTTTACATCTACCACGAACTAGATGTGTGACTTCAGGCAAATTGTTTAGCTGCTATAAGCCTCAACTTCCTCATCTATTAAATGGAAGCAATACCATCCAGAGTGCCACAGCCAGCAAGTGCTGCTGCCAAGATTTCCAGCTACCTGGATCTGGGTCCACGGCCCGTGTGTCTGCCAAAATCCTGTCTCCACTGGCAAAAAATCCTGGCTTAGTAACACCCACATGGCACAAGATGGCAGTGTAATCTCTCCCTTATCCCACTTGCCTATTCTTCCCCTTCTATCCCAAACCCCAGATTTCTCCCTAATCATCCTGGGCCCTCTGGAGCTTCCCCTCAACTCCAGTTCCTGCCTGGCTGGATGGCACAAAGCCTGCTCTCAGCGCCTCTAAAGTCGTTTGCTGAGAACTGATGGTAGATCACTTCAGACCATTCAGCCTAGGTTCTCACCAGCCCCTGCCTCGGGGGCTCAGACTCCTTCAGCCTCCAGAGTGGGCCGGGTTCCCAGATTCTCATTGCACTTGGGAGTGACTCTGCCACATGTGAGAGGCCCTGAACCCTGGGTGGTATCTTGAGCTCCAGGCTGTGACTGGGAGCGTTCTGGGGAGCCCACTGTGTGGAAAGGAGAGAAAGGTTCCAGAATCCCTCCAAACAAGGCAAAAAACAAAGCCATTTATCTTGGGGCATTAGTCACTGAGCTGCTGACGCGGGCAAACATGCTGTACTCTTGGCAATCATCATTTACATTAAAAGAGGATGATTTGTGGAGTTGGAGCCCAGGACCCTTCCAGACTTCCCCACCCACCTCAGTCTGTCCCTGCAAGCGCCAGAGGGCTAGGGCTGTGGGTTCTTCCTTGGCGAACAGAAACTGGCCTTAGTCTGGGTGTACAGGTGCCCAGAGTCCCAGCCCTATTTTCTTCCAGGTGCGTATCTTTCCAGGCTGTGGGACTGTAGGAGCTGCCTCAGCCTCCCAGAGCCATGCTCACTGGGGGCAGCCTCTCAGGCTGGGCTGGGTTCAGTGTCAGCATCACATTGTATGTGTGGTCTTTTTTTTCTTGGCTGTTTAGTGTTTGGAAGGAATGGCTTTCAAGCCTCCAATTTTCCCATATTCCAGAGGAAGATGATGACAACAATGAACACTGTATATATACAGTGTCTTCCTCCCTTTCTCTCTCTCTCCCTTCTTTCCCCCCTCTCTCCATTCTCTCTGTCTCCATACACACACACGCCTGCGTGCACACACACACACGCACACCACTCTTACACAAATTGTCCCATATACGGATGAAATTGTACCTTTGAGAACTAACACTGTCTCTGTCCAGGCTTAGGTGATACGGGATAGATAGCAGAGTCTTCCTTCTCAAGGTGACTTGTCATTTGGTCTGAAGCAAATCCCAGGTGACCACCTCACCCACATCACACAGACAGTGCCCAGTCTGTCTGTTGCTCTTCGGCCCTGGGTCTGTCCTAAGTGCTCCTGGCCATGGTGCCCGCCGTGCCCCACTTTCAGCCTACATGCCCAAGGGTGCAGCACACAATCTTGCCTGTGCCAGTCAGAGGATCATATTCTCCAGGCCTCAGTGAGGGGTGTAGAGATGTATATTTGACTCAGTCAGAACCAATAAGCGTGAATAAAACATTGCTGAATTTCTGTGAAAGTGAACCTCCAGCAAGAGAGAGAGAGAATGAGTGTGTAATGGGCACAGAATTTCTTCTCTCTTGGTCAGTGTGCCATAAAGTGGGTCTGGCATGGCTGCCCAGAGGGGAGAGCTGAAGGGCCACCTTGCAGAGCTGAGAATAAAGCAAAGACCTAGAGAGAAACTGAGTCCCTGGTGACATCTTTTAAGTGGCTGGATTGAGCTTCTCTGGATCAACCTGTCAAGCTTTGAGAGTTAACCAATTCCCTTTGTTTAAGTCAGTCTGGGGTGAACTTTGTGTCACATACAGCCACCAGAGCCTTAACCAGTACAGTAAGTAAGTGTGATCAGAGAGTATGAAGTTTAGCATCAGAGCTTTGCACACGCTTCCCACAACTGAGAACACCATTGTTGCCTAGTGGATCTCCATTCCTCTTCCAGGGCATTCAATAAGGAAGGAAGAATCTGCTGTCTATCCTGTATCACCTAAGGCTGGAAAGAGCGTCAGCTCTCAATGGCCTACCTCAGGCCTTCACACATTCTTTTCATCCTTGTATGGGACAATTGTGTGTGTGTTTGTGTGTGTGTGTGTGTGAGAGAGAGAAGGAGATGGAGAGAAGGAGAGAGGAGAGAAAGGTGGGGAGAGAGAGGGAGAGATCAGAAGGCACTGTACGTATCTTCCAAGATGTGCTAAGCATCTCCTAGAAGTACCCAGGAGAATTCAACAAAGGGAAAAGACAGGGAGCTCATTTTTGTCAGTCATACCATTATGTTTTAGAGAAGCCAAGCAGAGTAGGGAGAAATCACTACCCACTCAGGTATTGCCTCTCTGTTTGGAAGTGTTCCATATCCCTGGGACCTAGACTGTACCATGGGCATATTCTGGGCTGCATTTATTGGTTCACATCCATTCTTCACCCAAACACAGACCTGTGTTGCCTCTAGTTCCTGCGGCTCAGGGCACACAGTAGGTGGCGTGCATGCAATAAATAATTGTTCTTCTGAACAGCTGTACTGGTGGAGAGGGGGATCAAGGAGTGGGAGGGAAGACAGAAGACCTTGGAGGAAGAACTTTGGAGTTCAGAAAAGAATGTGTGAAGGCCTGAGGTAGGCAGTGGAAGAGAGATTTGGGAAAAGAAAAGAAACTACTTTTAAAAATGAGAGGAGGAAACTTAGGAGGATCACTTGAGCCCAGATGGTTGAGGCTGCAGTGAACTATAATTGTGCCACTGCACTCCAGCTTGGGTGGCAGAGAAAGACCCCATCTTTAAAACAAAGAAATAAGTAAAACAAAAATCAAAAACTTTAAATGAGGAGAAAAAGCTCTGTAAGCTGAAACAGAGTGGTTCATGCTTCAGGTGGGAGGTGTGGTGGGTGGCATGGAAGTCGAAGGACAGAATAACAGGGAATAGCTTCGAGTTGGGGTGGGTGGGGACAGGCAGATCTCCCAACCAATCAAGGAGTCTGTGCTCCCCTGGCAGAACAGACAAACCAACAGGTGTTCCCTTAGCCCTGCCGTCAGCCGGTGCTGACCTGGGTCATCCAAAATGCTGGTGGTGAAGGATGAGCACTCCTGGTTGGCGTTGGAAGGCATTGTTATACGTTAAGTGACAGAGGGCTGCTTGATGTCCCAGATATGACTCCAAACTGATAATGGACATTGGGCTAGGTGTGGGGAATTAGGGTGCCCTTCCACCTCAGAAATAACCCCACCGAGCTCTTCTTTAGGGCTAATGTCATTTTGAGGATGCTTGGAAATAGCCCAAGAGGCACCATCTTTTCTCTTTGGGGTATAAATGAACTGGCCTTCCATACTGATTGCCACCAAGGATGAGTGGACAGCAGCCAAGGTGGGGTTCTGGGGGGCCAGGGCAGGGGCTGGTGTAGCAACCTGGAACAGAAAGCTGAGGCTTCCATCCCAGCAGAGAACAGAAATGGAAGTAGGGAACCAGGGGCAGGGGCAGAGGACAGTGGAGTGAGGAGGGCTGCCTCCAGAGGTTCTTGGGGATACTTCGGCTCTGCCACAGCAGCCTGCTAGACCAAGACCTGAAGCCTCTGGTTGCCAGCAGGGGAAGAGGCTCCCTGTGTCCCTCTAGGCCAATCTTCTGGCTCAGAGCCTGGGTGAGCTGAATCCGAGGCTCACAGGCTAATACCGCTGTCCATGACCAGTTCAGGGGCAGACGTTGGGGTGGTGGGGTGCAGTCTGTGTGGGAAGGGAGTCAAACCCTAGCCTGGCCTCACCCAGCAGCAGCTCCCTGAAACTTTCAGCCTGGAAGCTGGTTTGCACCCATCCAGGGGGCAAATTCAGTCAGGTTGGTCTTTTACCCACCTGGGGCTGGGCCTTAGAATGAGTCCTGGGGCCTATAATGAGCATCTCAGGTGCATGGGTTGGATTTTTGGGCACCTACATAGCTGCCAGGCTGCTAATTCCCATGACAGGGCCTCCAAACCTCTGTTCTCAGCCAGCCTCCATCCACTGTCTGCCCAATTATTTGCCAGGGGACTCTTCTCTTGTGCCTGGGCCACTCCTACCTCTGCTTCTTCCTTAGCCCCCACCCCAGCCCTTGCCGCCAGCAGGGGCCAGAGCTGGAGGCCTGGTCACAAGTGGGCCCTCTCTGAGCACTGCCCAGACTTCTCAGTGGCTTTCCCTTTCTCCCAGATTAGCCCTCGTGATGTTGGCATGGGACTCCCAAGAGCTTTTAACTTGGATTGAAGAGGAATGCAGCCAATTGAGGCAGCCTAGGGATGCTCCCGTCTCTCCAGCCCCGCCTTGCCCCTGTATTTCCCCCTCTTCCTTTCTGCCCACCCATCTCCAGATACAAATCTTTAGACATCTTATTTCACTTCTCTTGGTTATGTATGTAGGAGTGGGATGGCTGAGTCATGCAGTAGGTATATGTTTAACTTTTGAACAAACTCACAAATAGTTTTCCAAAGTGGCTGTCCCATTTTACATCCCTTCCAGCAATCTATGAGAGTATTAGCTGTTCTACCTATTTGCAATACTTGGTATTGTAAATCTTTTTAGATGAGGGCTGAGGTCATGTGGGTTATAACAGCAACATTAAAGGGACAGGGTTGGAGGTGACAATACAGTTAGAGCAGGTAAATAAAGAAGAATGAGATTGAGATGGGGAATGGACAGTGTTATTGGGATCTCACCTCCATCAATTATCAGCCATGTGACCTTCCACAAGTAACTGAACCTTGCCATGCCTTCATTTTCTCACCTGCAAACGGGGATGTAACATTTACCGCTGCTGAGATTAAATGAGGCAATGGACATAAACCTATCTACACAGTGCCTGGCACCGGGGCTTCCGTTAGTCTTTGCATGAATAAGGTAAAGGTGTCCCTTTTTGGGGTTGATACAGCCCTCGACTAGGGTGCTGGGATTGGCCCAAACTGCATAGTTATTCACAGTGATTCTGTTTGGCCCACAAGTTGTCAACCGAAGCACCCTGAACAGACCAAGTTGAAAGGAAGAAGTGAGCGTATTCGTCAGTGCACCTGCTCTGCCCTCCCCACAGCCCTCCCCTTCTCTCTGGTGACTTCCCCTGTCCTCCACTACCTGCTGCTTTGGGTCTGTGAGAACGTGGGTGCCAATCTCTAGGTCAAATCTGCAGGCAGAAACTTCTCTGAAGTTTGGCATCTATACTGAATCATAAGAAATCCTGCTTAAATAGTCTGGTTCTCAGAAATAATTTAAGTGTTGCAGAGGCTGGGTGTGGTGGTTCATGCCTGTAATCCCAATACTTTGGGAGGCTGGGGCAGGACGATTGCTTGAGGCCAGGAGTTGGAGACCAGCCTGGGAAACAGGGAGATCCCATCTCTACAAAAAATTTAAAAATTAGCCTGGTGTGGTGGCACACACTTGTGATTTCAGCTACATGGGAGGCTGAGGCAGGAGGATTGCTTAAGTCCAGAAGTTTGAGGGTGCAGTGAGCTGTGATTGCACCACTGCACTCCAGCCTGAATGAGACACAGCAAGGGATCTGACCCTGTTTCAAAAAAAAAAAAAAAAGTGTCACAGAGATATGCTCGACAACAGCATTTATGGTGACTGGATTTGATCTTTGTTTGAGGGGAGCCAGAGAGAGGCACAGAACCTTTGGGGGCCCCAGGAGATATTGCAGAGTTCACGGTTTACAGCAGGGAGGTGCTGAGGGCCTGGAGACACGTTCTCAGTACCCTAAGGTGAAGGCTTTGGTCAGGAAAACATCTCTTCCCAAGGCCAAAGTCCTTGGGCTGTCTATGGCACACACACGCAGAAGGCCAGGGCACGTTTGCCTCAGCTCAAAACATACAACTCGCTACATGAACAGCTCAACTGAACTAGGCCCTTTGATTTATGTGTTTACATTCCCAAAGGGAACATTTCTTTACCTGAGGGACTCTTGGCTGGGTTCCTTTCATGATGAGAACAGGACATGAAACTTTGTTTATGGAGAGGTAATACTCCAAGCCGGGGTGGAAACTGGCCCTTAAAGTTTGGGGCTGGGCAGCCCTGATAACCACCAGGTGGGGAATTTTGTCTCTGAGTTTTCCGTCCCTGATGTCTCAGCCTGGGCACCCAGCAGGACTCCCTGGTGTCAGCAACATGAGTGACAGATGAATCATTCATTCCTGAGGCGCTCAGATGAATCACTGGAGAAGCAGTGTCACCTTTCCAAAATTTAACTTCCCAGCAACTTCAGGAATTCAGCAGTCGTGTAGAGAGAGGGATGCCTGTAGTTTGATTTTTGTCCCTTCCCACTGCCCTTTTCACCTGCTTGATGGTGCAGGGTGGGGAGGAAGGGCAGGACACTGCAAACAGCTTTTAGCTGGGTGAAGATGAAGGAGAACTTTCCTGCTTATGGCCACCCAAAATAGATCCAAATGCAGTTCTTTCTCTCCCCAGCAGAAGGGAGTGAGGCTAGACTTTGGGGAGTACTGATCTGTAGAGGAAGCGCAGTGGAGTGACTCCCCTCAGTCTTCCAGGCTGAACCTTGTCAGGGTTGAGAAGGGGCCCCACTGGAGAAGCTGGGGCCCCACTGGAGAAGGTGACAGCTGGTGGCAGAGGGCCGGGCTACCCGGGGCTGTGTCAGTGCTGGAAGGCCACCTGGAAGAGGCAGCTGTGGCTAAGGGCTGGGCAGCGGTCCTGCTGGGACCCCATCCACCCCTTTCTTCTGCCCCTCCTGGGGTAGTGCCCCGGCTGCTCCGCCAGAGTAGTGATGGCTCTGAAGGTGAAAGTCACCTTCTGCCGCTCTCCCGACTGCCTGCTGCTGGGGTGGGGAAGTGGGGGACATAAATCCTTCCTCATCCCTGTCCCGTGGTGCTTGCCTGCGCGGCCCCTGGGAGGAGGCTCCTTGGCTGTAAATCAGGGCCTCCCCCAGCGCCTGCCGGCCCTTCATCACAGTGCTTTACGGCGCTGACACCGGCCAGGATTTAGTGGGCCCAGCCAGGCTGAGGCCGCCTCCTCCCCTTGAAATTAAGGCCACCCATAAATCCTGGAGATGCCCATTTGCATATCCATCTGCATACATTTGCCCCTTAAATTGCCTGCCTTGAAACACCGCATGGAAGTTGGAGCCACTGGGACTGAGAGTCTCCGTTGTCTCAGCTCCTGTTGTAGAGATGAAACTGAGGCTCAGGAGGGACAGGGACCTGTCCGTGGCACAGTGGAAGGCAGAGGCAGAGTAGGGTTGGACCCAGGAAGGATTTCAATAGAAGCTGGGTTGATTTAGATAGAAGCAGAACAGAGAGTCAGAAGTTGAATGCCTGCGGTGAGCAGATTCTGGATTCCCGCCCTGGAAGGCCAGGGCAAGGAGAGAGGACAGTGGGAGTACCCTGGAGGAGGGGGGCAGCGGGGACGGCCACCGGGAGGCCTGAGGATACCTATCAGGAAGTTTCCACAGAGAGGGAGCCGTGGAGGGGAGCCTGCAAAGGCAGTCCTTGAGGACAGGACTGGCTGATGTGGGGCTCACCCAGGCCTCTGTAGGGAAAAGCGGGAAAGGGAAGGAAGAGGCCAGAAGCAGGAACACGCAAGCCAGGGTCCCCCTGGCTCCTTCTGCTTCCTGCTGGTGTCAGTCATGACCAGGCCCCTACCTGGACACAAGTGATCTGTCGGAAAGGCCCAGACCTGGTGGGAGCTTGGCACGGCCAAAGCGTTCTCATCTGTTGAACCCCCCACCTCACCATTCCGCCTCTGCTGCGCCAGACAGCCACAGCGCACCTGAGAGCAGTCCGTTGCTTCAGGCACGGCCTCCCTGGGGCCTTTTTTGATCGACCCTCTCCAAGGGTGAGCACCCACAGAGGCCCTCCCTCATGTCCCCCTTCCACCCGGGCAGGACCTTAGAGCCAAAGCTCAGGTCTTTCTGGGCCCTAAGTGGGAGGGAGAGCCATGGCAGACCCGGGAAGCTTTTGCCTCCCTCGACCCCAGGGGCCATTCTGTCTTCCAAGCACAAGTTCTATAGTTGAGACCCTGTGCTCCCAACTGAGTCCGGGGCTGGCCGGTGACCAGGACAAGGAGATGCTCTGCTCCAGGAGGTCACCCCTGGGTCTGCACGAATGCTCCCTCCTTCACCCGTGGGGTGCGTGCGTCATGGGTTTCTGATGGACTCAAACATGCCCTCTCATCTGTGTTGCAGTAGTCTGGGGAGAGAGGCTTTGGGGGAACCTGATGCTCTTTCTGAGACCCAGAGTTCTGGCAGGGTTGGGGGGTGGGCTCTTCCCTGAACCAGGCCAACCCACTGTGGCAGCCAGGCCTGGGGACCCCCTTCTTCCATCTCCAAGATGGGACCCAGAGGGTCAGCAGTACATGGGTAGAGCTCCAGTCTGGCCCCAGGGGCAGAGGACCCCTCTCAAAGTCTCCTTTTCCTGCCCCCCCCAGCCCATTCCACCCCATCCCATCCCACAGCCTGAGGCTGGTGGGCAAATCCCAGCCAGGGCTGACAGGGGTAAGGGATCCTGGCAGACTGAGCCCTGACAACAATGTCTCTGCTCTGGACCTCCTCTGGCCTCTCCAGGGCTCGGTCTTTGCAGCCTGGATGAGACTAGGTGTCCCCAGGATAGGGCTGCATGTTCTGACCACCCTAGCTCAGGGAGTGGCTGCTGGTGGGGACAGGCCAGGAGGAAGGATGGGAGCCAGGATGGTAGGAAGGTTAAAAGGCAGCTAGGCGGCTGTTTCAGAGCGTGGGCGTCATGGAATGATGGGACAAGAGTGGGAGGCCACCTTGCAGCAAGCCCTGGCTGGGTGCACAGGGAGATGTCTGCAGGAGGGGCTGGACCTGCCCCCAGCTGATCCCAGCCCTCCTCTCCTTTCCCCTGGGAAGCCTCAGTTGCTGCTTTCCCCTTGTTCCCTCCATCCCTAGCCCCCACCCCTCCCCTCCACAGAGGCCCCACAGTGGATATGTTTTCTCTTCTCTGGGAAAATGGTCTCTCCTGGTATTGGGAGAGGAAGGCCCTTCCCTCTACCTCCCTGCCTGCAGGGCAAAGCAGCCAGATGAAGCGGATAGAGGGGATGCCAAGACACTGGGAGCATCTCAGGGAGGAAAGAGGGTAACAACAATGACACCACATTCTCCGTCTGTGCACTCTCTGGATAACTACTGTGATGACTATTAAAGGATGGGATATGGCCCCTTGTTAGCTTGGGGATAGTGGGGATCACAGAGGCAGGGGAATGGCCCAGAAGACCTCCCCAGAGCCTCACTGACTAGCATTTGCTGAGATTCTTAGAAAGCATGCACAGACTTTGTGGCGGCGCAGCAGTGGGCCTGGGCAGAAGGGCCCCCCATCTGGAAGCCTTTAAAGTCTCCCTCCCCCTCTTCTCCAAATAGCTTGTTCCCAGAAAACAGGAGGAGAAGTTACCCAACAACATGCTGGAGCTTCCTGTGGGGCTGGCGGCCCCCTCCCTGGACTCTGTTGTAGCACACCAGACCCGCACCAGCAACCCAAGCACTAGCTCAGGAAGGCTCTACCAGTTGTATATTGCAGAGCTGGCTGGCGTCCCTCCCCTCCTCCAGGATCTGGGAACACAGCTCACCTCCCCCAGGAAGCCCCCAGAATTGCCTCTCTGCTGTCAGGTACCTGCTGCCAGATCCTTTGAAAAGACACACCTTGCTTTTGTGGACTCCTTCAATCCTGTTCCACAATCGGTAGTCAGTCTGTTTGTCGTAATGAGCCCCCCTTCCTATTTTACATAATGGGAAACTGAGGCCTAGGGCAGCCAAATGACTTGCCCAAAAACAAACAGAGCCAGACATAGACTCTGGCTCTCCTCCCCAGTCCAGGGGTCAGTCACACCATGTCCATTTGGCTGTGCCTGTCTCCCCAGCTTGGCAGGCCTAAAGAGAGCACCCACGTTGTGGTTGCTGATGTGACACTGGGTTTGGCAGAGCTGAGGTGCTGTCCAGGCATAGAAGCTGGCAGGGACTGAGGGACAGAGACCTTGGTGAGATGGGTAGGATCTTGGCCAAGCAGGACTGAGGACCACCAATGCTGCCCCCTCCTTGGAAGACCTCACTGCCTGGCCTGCATGCTGATTGTCTGGGCTCCTGTCCTGCCCTGCCCCCCTGGCATCTGAAGGCACTTGATTTGGGCAGCTTGGCAAGAAAAATTGCCAAATTTCCAACCCCATGGGTAATAGCAAAAGAGGTTTTAAAACTTTTAGGTAACCAGAGAGTTTAGGTTTTGTTGTTGTTGTTTTTTGGGGGTTTTTTTAGACGGAATTTCACTCTTGTTGCCCAGGCTGGAGTGCAATGGTGGAATCTCGGCTCACTGCAACCTCCACCTCTCAGGTTCAAGTGATTCTCCTGCCTCAGCCTCCCAAGTAGCTGAGATTACAGGCATGTGCCACCACGCCCAGCCAATTTTGTATTTTTAGTAAAGACGGGGTTTCGCCATGTTGGTCAGTCTGGACTTGAACTCCTGACCTCAGGTGATCCTCCCGCCTCGGCCTCCTAAAGTGCTGGGATTACAGGCGTGAGCACTGCGCCCGGCCAAGAGTTCAGTTTTAGATGGCAGCCTGGCCCCTGCAAGAGCTGACGGTCAATGCAGTCACTGCGCTATAGGTCTCAGTTTCCTTGGCTTTAAAATGGCAGTAAGAGAACAGAGGCTTCATGGGGAAGATGGAAATGGGCTTTGAAGGATGGGAAGGAAGAGGAAGGAGCACCTTCTAGAGCAAAGCAGAAGCAAAGATTCAGAGGGGAGAGTGGACGGCGACTGTTTTCAGGTATGAAGGAGGCCAGGCTCTGTCACTCTCCCCAGCAGCGCGACCTGGAACGAATTAACTTGTCTGTGCCTCAGTTCCTCATCTGCGTAGTGGGGATTGTAACAGCACTATGCCGCCCTGGTTAAGTGACGTAATGTTTGTAAAATTCTAGACAAATGCCTGACGCATAGTGAGTGCCTCATGACACGTTTGTGTAGTATTTATTCACTTATTCATTTATTTAATAACAGCCTTTGGCTATTCATTTTAATTCCCTTGAGCAACACAAGATGGCGTTCGCTCAAGCATGTGACTCCCAGACGCTTGGCCAGAGGTCTTCAGGGAGGGAGATCCCTGGGACTTGCAAACTCCAGCTCCTCACACAAGATGCTGTTGGTGTCTGCAAGGCTCCCCTGATACCTTGAATTCTTCTCAGGGTGGCGGGGGAGGTTTTCTCTTCCTCTGGGGCAAATAGGGATGCAGGCAGGGGTGGGAATTCAGCTCCAGGGCAGAGGGTGTCCATCTCTAAGTCCTGCCTCAGTCCCAGCTTCCTAGCCCCCTGTGTCCATGACCACAGCCCGGTAGAGAAGGGGTCCCATAGGAGGCCAATCTCTCTGGCCACCCCAGCCTGTCCCAGGGACTGGAGACCCCACAAGTCTTTGATGCTGGGGGCAGTCCGAGGAGAAAAGGGTGAGGTGGTGGGGAGGGGGCATGCGTGGCCAAGGATTGCAGCTCCAAGTGAGAAATAAGCAGGAGCAGATGGAGCCCAGAGCACAAAGTTCCTGTTTTCACACAAATGTCTGGGACAATAAAAGTCAGGGGGGAAGACGGGGGTGGGGTTGGAGGGGAGCATAGAACCAGGGGTGGGGGTGCAGAAAGAAGATGCCATGTCAGCAGAATTAGCTCTTATTAAAATAGTTTCCATCGAATTGGTTGGGGATGGGGGTGGACTTTCCAGCCCCCTGCCCAGAGCCCTTGGCTGGCCTGCTAGGGACTGGCCCAGCCTGAGAAGGACGGGGAGGGCTCTGGGCCTGTGCCTGCTGGGGACGACCAGACAGCCAGTGCTCCTCAGAGCTGATTGCATTTCCTGGCCTTTGATGCCCAAGATCAAAGCAGGGCCAGGCCCTCCCGGCCTCCAGGCCTCCTGGCAGCCTCTCTGCCTGCAGGGTCCAGGCCATGTGGTCGTGGTGTCTGGAGAGGGCAAGGCAGCCTGGCATCCCTGGTAGGCCCAGAGCAAAAGCAAGCTAGAGGACCAGGACGTGGGCTGCGGCGGGCTGCAGCCGTGGATATAGTCCGTATCTGCTGTCCACGCATGCCTGTGCTTATCATGCTAGTTCTGTGTCCTCAGATGAGACGTTAAACGTGGAGGTCACTAGTGCCCAGGTCGTGGGAACTTGGGAGTTGGGCCCCATATGGCCCAGATCAACTGTTACGTGAGCCATGCCTTGGATCCCGCAGCCTGTAGAGATGGCTGGGGCGTCCATCTTGCTGTAGCAAGAAAGAGCTGTAACGCTGCTGTGCAAGCTGGCCTTTTATGGGATCCTAGCTGGGGGGGCTTCAGGGGTGGTTTGGACAAGGGTCTCCATACACAGACCTTCCTCCCAAGGATCCCCTAGCTCCCCTTGCTGGCCCAAAGGGCTCCATCCTGGGGCATTTCTAGTACCTTCCTTTTATTTGCACCAGGCTGGGCCCCCTTTGGGGAACTAGCCCTGGGGGCCGCTCAGTGATGAGAGGACAGCTGCTTAGGGTCCTGCTCCTAGTGTACAGGGAGGCAGCTAAGCCCCTCTCGATGCACTGCAGGGGTTTGCAAGAGTTGGTCCCCAACTCCCGGGCAGGTTTCCTGGACATCTTTGCCTGTTATGCCCTTGTGAGGGCTTCAGGTTCAGGCGGCTGCCTCAGCTCAGGCCAGACTCCTTGACTGGCTTCTTCCACCCAGGTGTCCATTGGGTGGTGCTGACTCAGTTTCCCTTTGATGTGAAGCATGCAAGGGGATACCAGGCAGAGGCTAGCCTGGGGTAGCAGTTGGGCAATGTGGAGGCTGTGTAAAAAGTGCTGGGGAGGCAGAGGCTTCTACAATCATATACCTGCAGGGCCTGGGGGCAGGGTCCTCCCTGTGCAGTGGCGTTGGTGTTCCTGCAGGCCTGAGTGTTGCAGCGGGGCCCTGGCGGCTCCAGTGCCCACCCATGTGGAGAGGATTAGGGCCTGGAAAGACATATTTTCCCCTCTTCCTTCTTGGAAAGAGGATCAAGGGGACCTGGTGACAGCCCAGAGATTCTGGGCGTGTGAACAGCCCCACTTCCGTCCATTTCCCAGGCAGCCTGAGAGATGCACACCATCTGCCCCAGTGCCGAGCCTGGAGCCCCCAGCCCACCCAGAAAAGGAGGCACCAGTCGCCTGCTCTTCCATTCCTGGAGGCCCTGTCCTAAAGGGGGAGCAGAGAAAGTAGACTGGGGGCTTCGTGGAAATAAGGCAGCCGCTGGTGATTGATACATCCTGGGTTATCTGGAGTGGTTACTCTTAGCTCACTGGTTGTTCTCGTATTCTCAGGATGTAATTACATTGTGACTTCCTGGGATAGGAGCCCTGATCTCACCCCTACAAGGTTTCTATAGTCTGGGCTTGGTCTTCAGCCAGCCCCTGCCACTGATTTCTTGGGACCTCTGTTGGGCCTTCCAGAGTTCCAGGCTGAGCACAGAAATAGCTGTTTCAGTCTGAGCCACGCCCTTGTGAGCAGAAGTAGCAGTGAGGTGGGTGGGAGCATGGTTTAGATGGCTAGGAAAGACCCAGAGCTCAGGCACCAAGCAGAATTAGGACTGGGGCAGGGATTTTTAACCCGGGAATATGTGCACGGCTAGCCCCTTCCCCACTGCCAGACCTTATTCTCCCTGCTCTGTGTGATGTGTGTGTGAGTTTGCTTGGGCACACACGCAAGAATGAAATGACACTGGTCACCTTCCCCTCCCCCTGCCTCTCTTCTCCTGTCATCTCCTTCTCCACTCCTGTCCTCTTAGCTGTCTCCTTCTTTCTCTCCCTTCCCTCTCTTCCTTCCTCTCTCTCGGGTACCTCGGACTGGGTGGTGATATATCTCAATTGCCTATGCCATGCCTATGAATAAGGGGCTAGAAACTGCCATGCTCAGTTCCCAAGCTTGAGGGAAGGTTGTATCTTCTCCTTCTCTTCTGAGTCCTCAGCATAGCTGAGTGTGGTGGTACACGGGGCTTGTGGGAGGAGGGGATGTGTCACTGGCCAAGAGGAGGGATTGGAGAACAACTCTGAACTTGGTTTTCATGCTGTTCCTCCAACAGGAGCCCTCTTTAGATGTGACTTAGTGTAACCAAAGCCATTCTGCTACCCACCCAACAGGATCCCATTCCTGAGCCATGTAAGCCAGGGCCTTGCCACAGGGTTGCTCAGAGGTAGAACGGGGTGGAGGGAAGTGGCTGAGACCTGACCCACGCTAAGACCTTGTGCCTGGCCCCTTCAGCTGACCCTTGCTGAGATTCCTTGTGTTTGAGTGTGTACATACTTGCATGTTTTCCTGTCTGCACACGAGTCAGCCTGCTTGGGCAATTGTGTGTATGTATATACATCCATGCACATGAGTCAGTATAGGGAAAATGTGCTGTGCATACACATGCGCACTGTACATGTATGCACGTGAGTCAGTGTGGGGATTACATGCTTGCGTGTGTGGGCTCACAAATGGAAGGCTTGGCTGGGAAACCCAAATCTCCCCCTCCCAGGCCTCAACCCTTGCTCCCTGGGGCCCTGATGGAGGAGAACAGAGAGTCCCCAACTCTCGCTCTCTGGGACAGCGGCTTCTGTTGGATTCTCCCCCACCCCTTTCTTTCTTGACACAAATAGCCTGTGGAACAAAGGGAACTGGGGATTTGGATTATTTACACAGTCAACATTAAGCAAGTTATGGTCTATTTAAATTCCTCTTTATTAGGCTGGGAAATTCCATGGCAAACACTCAGACAGTAAGGAAACCTCCAACGTGGCAGCTCCCAGCTCCTGCCATTGCCGTGGTTCCCCATCTCCTCTCCCCTGCTCCCACCTCTCTGACCCCTGCTTCCTCCATTGAAGCTCCCTGATATCATGCCAACCCCCTCCACCTGACACAAGCCCTCCAGATTCCCGCTCCATCCCTCCCATCCATTGGCCCAAATTTCCTTTCTTCCATCTCCCTTCCCTCTGCCTCCATTTCTCAAACCTCCACCCCTGCCTCACACCTCGCTTCTCCTTCCTAGACTTGGGAGGGACAGCTGGAAGCCCAGCCTCACACCCAGCATCCAGTCTACAGGCACAGTGTGCAGAGAGAGGGAAAAAAAGCAAGGCCCGTGAAAGGATGGGAGAAGGCAGGTGGTGGCCATCCCAGTGCAATTCATCAATGTGCCTGGGAGGCTGAGCCTTTCTGAGGCTGACTCTGTGAGACAGTTTGAGTGCTCAAAGAGAGGGTCCTACCTACAGGTAGAGCCACAGGGGTGCTCCACGTCTCCGGTAAATTCAACATTGTGACAGCGTGAGACAAGTCAAAGGATCTGATGCTTATGCTAAAGACAGGGGCCTCTGCTGTCACCCGGGCTGACACTCAGGGGCCCTGTGATCTGGGACTACAGCAGATGATTGGTCTGGGCCAGAGTGAAGGAGATGCCAAGCATTAGGTTTCAGGGCAGTCAGAAGTCCTGGGTGGAGGTGAGGGGGAAGTTGGGCAGAAGAATGGGAGGCCCCTGAGGCTGCAGGGCCAGAGTGGGGAGGGGCAAGCCACTTGGGAAGGGGTCTGCCGGGTAACCTGGTCCTGAGGTAGCTGCAGCCAGGTTAGCTGTGTTCTTCAAGACTTCTTCTATGAGGCCCCAGAACCCAGGCCTGGGACTCGAGTCTGGAGGATTCGAGGAGGCTGATGCTCCCCCGTATAGGGCAGGGAATCACTTCTGCTCCTTCAAAGCTGTCAAAAAGTGGCTTCTGGATGTCTCCAGAGGCAGATGTTTGCACTACTGATGTTTGCACTACAGCAGAAGCTGGGCCTTCCCAGAGGGGCTCCTGGTAGGGATGCAAGGGGCCCTTCAGATCCCTCCCTATGGAGCCAGGCAGGCCTGGGGCAGAGGAGGCGCTGAGCGTGGGGAAGCTCAGAGGACTGCAAACTTTCTTCAGAGGGGACACCCTCTGGACCGGGGGTCTACAGGGTTGGTCTCTTCTCCCTTGGGAAGGGCTCTCCATCCTGTCCCTGGGGACGGGCCATATCCTTTCTTTAGCCCTGAGGGCTTTTCCAGAGGAAGGCATCATCAGGGGCAGAAGGGAAGCCTGAAAAAAGATGGGAGAAGGGGGTGCTTGGAAGGTGGGGGGTGGGAGAGTATGGGTTGAGAACCAACAGAGCATCTAGTGGACAGCGCAGCCTCCCATTCTTGAGCAGAGGCCCCTCTGCAAGCCCTCAGCTCCAGAGTGCTCTCCTGTCACTGTACTCACCCCTTTTGAAATAGCTCTTTTCTTGTTTTTCTCTCCAACTAGACTGTGAGCCTCCTGAGAATAGAGAATACACAGAATTTGCTTTGTAACCCAGTGCCCGGAGTGTGGGTAACAGCAGGGGCTTGTTCAGTGCTAAATGAGCTCAACAGAACTGCATTTTCAGGGGTGCTGGCTGAGCCCAATCCTCACCTTTATCCCATAAGCTCAGCTGTTACCTGCATGCCAGGCACTAGTCTTGGTTTTAATGAAGGCACAGTTTCCATGACAGGGTGGACAGACCCTGGAAAGCCAGAAAGTGATGCTCTCTGCTTTGGGAGTCTGTCCTGAGCCCCTCCCTGGCCTCGGCCTGCTCTGCCCTTGTCTGGTGACCAGTGGCACATGTGCCAAGGTCTGGGCCTCTATCACCCACTCTGAAGGGGACACGTTTGAGAAGCTGAACAGATTCTGCTTGGTGGGCAGTGACTAAGTCTTGAGCTGCCCCAGACAAGCTGGGGGACATCTGCCCCCACCCCAGGAGACAAATTCCTGAGGCTGTGCCCTCCAGAAGGAACCCTGCATTTGTGGCAGCCCAGGGGACTGGGGTGAGAAGCAGGTGGCAAGGCCAGGCAGCTGGTTCAGACCAGTGGCAGGAAGTCACAGCCACACACCTTTCTCAGAGGGAGACCTGTGCCCATGTGCTGAAACTTTGAGGAGAGGGAGCCCACTGAGGGCTGGGAGGCTCATCTCAGAACTCTCTTGCTGGCAGGCTGTGCTGGCGGAAGGGAGACAGGCCCCAAGGGTTTTGGAAGCACAGTCACCTGAGAAGGGGACTCCAGAGGTAAAGGTCACTACACCCTGTAGTCCCTTGCTTTAGCTATTGTTTAAACTGATGTTAGCATTATTGATGAACAGCGCAGAAATTCCCCTCCAGGCAGGCAGGGCTCAGGAGAGAAACTGCCCTTCCAGATTGCAATGTGACAACCTCCTTCTCCAAACAGCAGCACAGCCTGCAGCAGAGAGGGCCTGAGAGCTGGCTGCCCATTATCACCTCGGTGCCGGCCCTGCCCTCTGGGCCTGTCCCTGCTGCCACCTCTGGGCCTGTGTTTCTGATTAGCGGCCCCAGCTGCGCAGCATTAGTTGCATTTTTCCAGGATGAATCTTGGTTGTGACTTCCTGCCACAGGTCTGAACCAGCTGCCTGCCTTTGCCGCCTGCTTCTCACCCCCGTCCCCTGGACTACCCTAAACGCCCTTACTCCCAGCAGGCTCGTCCTCGAGGGCCAGCATCAGGAATTTGTCTCCCGGGATGGGCCACATATCCCCTAGCTTGCCTGGGGCAGCTCAGGGCTCAGCCACTGCTCACCAAGCCGAATCTGTTCAGCTTCTTGGATGAGTCCCCTTCAGAGTGAGGGATAGGGACCCAGACCTTGGTACACGTGCGGCTGGCCACTGGGCAAGGGCAGAGCAGGCCAAGGCCGTGGAGAGGCTGAAGGTAGGCTCCCAAGGCAGACAGCGTCACCTTCTGGCTTTCCAGGGTCTGTCCACTCCGTCATGGTTTTGGTTTTCATGAAACCATGGTCTCCAGCTAAGGCTGCACAAACCCCCTTCTTTTCCAGTGCTCTTCTGGAAAGCTAAGTGAAGCTATCAATAGACTCAGCATTCATCTGAGAGGTAGTGAGCTCCCCGTCCTACAGGTCTGTGAAGCAAATCTTTCACATTCATAGTGGCCTTTAAATCTTTTGTGATCCTTACTATGTCCCTGTAAGTGGGTATGGCTTGACAGTTTTGGAGGAGAAAACTAAGGCTGGAGTGAATGTGTGCTGGAGTCTAGGCTAGAACCCAGATGTGAGGCCTACTTAGTCCACTGTGAGTTTGATTCAATATCCCTTCTCTCTGAACCCAAGCAGATTCCAAGAGACTAAGACCCCAGACCCCAACCTGGCAGCTGGCCCATGCTCTTTCCTCTTTCCCTGCCCACCAGCTCCCTGGCCAGCACCCCCGAACAATCTGACAGCCTATCCCAGGCAGGCTTGATTCTGATTGTTTGTCACTTTCCTGCCTCAACATCCTGCCCTGGGCCTTAGCCTTTGGTCTATGCTAGGGTCTGTGATCTGGGATGGGCCTCTGAAAATCAAAGCCCTAAGAGGACTCAGAAGACTGTGAGCAACCTGAATATGGGGCCCATAGAGGGTAGCTGGCTTCTGTGTCCCCAGTGCCCAGGGCAGGCCTGGCATAGAAGAGAACTCAGGCAAGAGAGTGGGACCAGTGGCTGGAAGAAATCAAGCAGGGAGTGCCATGGAGAAGCGGCTGCAGTTGGCTTTGGGGACCCCATGTGGTCAGGGAGGCTTGCTCGCTCTGGGAAGTAGGTGGAGGCTGGAGGCCAGCACTCCCTGGGGAGAGGACACCTGTGTGCCAGAAGCATCTGGCTCTTGAAAATGCTGAGCAGAGAAATGCTAGCAGTAGCGCCAGGTGCCAGCACTCAGGGTGGGATAGAGTTCTGTTGTGGCCATAGGGTCCTGCCATGGGTAGAGCTTGCTGAGGGGGGACCAGATGCTGTTGGGACCCTGGGGCTGCCATCGACTGCCTTTAGCCTGGGCTGCTGCAGGGGTGCAGTGTTTTTACCCCGTAACCTATCTCAAAACCCCAGTCAGCAACTGGACTCCTGAGAGGTGGGCACATCAGCTCTCTCAAGTGCCCCGGGAGAGTTTCCTGGCCTAAGATGGTGAGTGGCATGGGTCAGGGAGCAGAGACCCTGCTGGGGAAGCCTCTGTCCCAGCGGGGAGATGCTGTCCCTGTCTTCGGAGAGGCCACTCTTTGGTTTATGACGTATTGACATATCATAACATATGGACTACTTTGCCCTGGAATTAATGATTGTATTTCTACAATTCTTCAGTTATTTTAGGAAAATGTGAGCTGTTTCTTTAATTATCTGCAAGGAATTGCCAACAGCTATTATACATTTGGCTAGATTGAGACTATGAATGAAACTTGTATTTGTCCCTAAAAGTCTCGGTTGGTTTTAGCCTTCACTGTCCCCTGGATGGCTGGTGGTGGAGCGCGATGTGTGCGGTCAGCTAATGGGGACACAGTGCTGATTTGCTTGGGCCGTGTCAACAGGATCTTGGAGCTGGGAGGACCCATGACAACTTTTTACATGATGAAGAAATTCTCCTGTTGGAAGACAACCCTTCCAGCCTCCATCACACACCTGCTGTGATGGGGAGCTCACTGCCTGCTACTTGATCATAGGTTCTGTCACCTGCTCTAGGGCCACAGGTCGGGCCAGGGGTCACTGCAGGCTCTCTTCCAGAGGCAGCTCTCCCAGGGTCCCCCTGGTGGTCACTATGAAGCTGTGCGGCTTTCCCGGAGGGTTCCCTTGCAGCCCTCAAGTGGACAAAGGGCTCATCTTTCCTTGCCAGGGGCTCCCTTGTAAGGGCCCTTTGGCCAGCAAAGACCCCTGGGTTAGAGTTTCCTTGTGCCGCCCACCAGGCAGAAGGTCAAACAAAGGTCTTGGCCAAGGCCCACCGTCCTCTCCCTGCAGTGACCTTCTTTGAGCACCTCTTCCTGAACATTGTCATCCCACCCTGCCAAGTCCTGGCACATACAGGACCAGACAGTAGAGTTCAGGCTGTCCCTGAGACTCTGCTGAAATGCCCCTTCTCCTTCACCAAGGACCAGGGGAGAAAAAGGGACCACGGACTGGAGACAGTCAGCGGGAAGGGCAGGGAGCCAGGCGATGTCATCTTTGCCTGCTGTCAGGCTGGGGCCCTGCCGTCACCTAACCTGCTCAGGGCTGAAGTGTCCAGGTCACTGTTAGTCCATGGGAGAAGGACCCTTACTATGGCTGGGAGACCAGGAGAAGGGGTGCAGCTCCCCTTGTGTCTTGGATTAGAACATGATTGCCAATCTGTGGCTCCAGTGGTGATGAGGGCTGTGAAGGGGGGGCCCTCCATCTTTCCTGCTACCAGCCGCACCACCATGGCTGCCTTCACCACCTTTCCAGCCAAAGCCTTTCAAAGCCATGTCTTGGTAGGTAGAGCTGGACGGGGCTCTAGGCTGTGACTTTAAATTAGAATCACTAAACTGTTGGAGATAATGGAAGGAAGGGAAGTGAGGGGCCAGTGGGAACAGGCCAGCCCTTGGGTCCATGAGACCAGGGCACTGTAGCCAAGAGTCTGAAGCCTGGCCCACATCCTCATCCCTGGAAACATAGGAACGGCCTCAAGACCCCTGCTCAAGTCCTGTGTTCTCTCCCACCAGGGACAAATGGCCATGTGGGCTTGTCTCATGGCCCCTGCATGTAATAGCTCCATTCAGTTTGGGCTTTTCATTCTTAAGTAACACCACAGTGGGAAGTCTCTGGGCCTGTCTAGCTACTTTACACAGTCTCCCCCAGCTGGAGCTGAAACCTATGCCTCCAAGTCCTTCCTGCAGCCCTTGGGGTTTCCTCTTCAGCCCTCTAGCAAATAACTATTCCAACAAAAACCTTCACAGCTCCCCAAGAACTTGCCATAATTTATAGGCACAAGGCAGTCCAAATCCATATGGAGAAAAGTAACATTCTTCCCCAAGAAGCAGCCCAGCCAGCCGAGAGGGGGAGGGAGAGAGAGAGAGAGAGAGAGAGAGACTGCTAAAAGATATACCTGTGTATTAAAAGAACTGGGGACTGGGGACTGGGGACAGAAAACGGGAAAGCAGGAAGTGAGGCAATGTCACCCTCACAGCTTTTAGTCCAAGGGTGACCAGTTGCCTTCAAAGGATGTCTTGGGACAAAATATGGCTGCCAGCTTTCATTTGTCCAAATGGTGGTTTTCCTAGAACAAAGGGACTTTTTTTTTTTTTTTTTTCTCAAAGGTAAATTCAAGCTGCTTCTTTCAGGGAAGCCCAGAAAGATTTGAACTTTTAACTGAGTTCGTCCAGCTTCTGCCCTGTTATGCAATTGAACTTGTACAGTAAACCTCAGGGAGATGAGGTGTTACCATCCCCATTTTGTGAATGAAGAAACTGAGGCTTAGGGTGGTTAAGCTGCTTCTACTCTGATGTAACAAGAGGAGGCGGGATGCAGAGCCAGGTCTGCTGGCCTGCAGAGCCCATACTGCAGGGGAGAGGGGGTCCCCAGAACTTAGAGGATATCAAGTCGAGAGGACAAGCAACTTCCAGTGGCTGAAAAGGCCAAGTCGAGCTGCACCAGAATGGGAGAGGTTAAGAGCCATACTGTGGAGGCAAAGTCATTCTAACACCACCCCCTCCCCCCTTTTCTCTTCCTTTTCCACTGAGTTGACCTTTAAATTATGGCATCAGCTGTCGTGCCAGACATGCTGCGATTTCCCCTCACTCCATCTGCCCAGCCTTCCCACTGGCGCAGTTTCTAGCTTGCTGCATTCTCCTCCCTCCTTCCCGCTCTCTCCTTCTCTCTCCTCTGCCCCCATCAGCTGCCTCCCTCTGAGTCCCATTCACAAAATCCCAGCCATGTCGCTGGCCCTGCTGCAGGTTGTATTCGGGCATTGCTGGTGTTCCCCCAGGGCCATGTCTCCCCGCCTCCCAACTCTGCTCCGGGACACTGCAGCCGGGAAATCACCTCTGCCCAGTCCTACTCCTGCCTCCCTCCAGGCTGGTCTGTAAGCCTGCACTTCAGCCTCTCCCCACCGGTGCCCCATCCAGGCCTTTGCTGCTCCCATCTTCCTCCAGCCCCACCCCTCTCCAAAGCCTCCAGTGGGGATGCACCCTCTGCTTAATATTCATTTGCATTTGGCCCAAGGCCTAAACTATATATTTTGTTTTTTGCCATGACTGTAGAATATAGCAGACATTAAATCTTATCGGTTTAATTTTCTTCCAGATAATAGTACAGGCTTTGAATTTTTTCTTAAACTATGGAAAAAGTGTCAAAGAAAAGTGGAACATTAATCAAGGGACTTTGATGAAAGGAATGAAAGTGTTTTCCTAAGAGCCCAACATGTGGTGCAGCTGCTGGTGGATATTTAAATGACATTTTTCATATGTTGCTGTTAAAAAAAAATCTCTTTGAGTTGATTCTGGAAATATATTACAATTTGCTACAATGCCAGTGGTCTTAAAATTATTTAGAAATAAAATGTGTTTATGATTTCTGCTCTACTTTGTATATTTGTCTGCTTCAGGACTCTTTCCTTTGAGGAGGGCCTAACCAGTCTACCCCAGAAGCAGTGAGTCTCTTCAGGACAGGCACCATCAGACAGGGGGGTCCCCAAAGATGGGAGTCATATTTTCTTCTTCTGTGGCCTTTGGCCTAACACATCACTCTCCTCCAGAGGTTTAAGCTGCAACGGGAGGGATTCAAGCGAGAAAGAAAGAGAAGGTGATGGAGAATGTCATTATGTATTAGGAAGGTCTGGGGAAAGCTTTTTAAAAGGTGCCATTTCTCCTGTAAATGAGAAAGGAATGAATTCGTTCAACTCCTAGGTTTCCTTATAAGCCTGAACACCCAGGAGAGTGGAATCCAGAGACTGGAAAACCTTGACCTCCAGCCTCCCTTGTGAGGCTCCTCACAGCATGGAAGGGACCCCTCCCTCCATTTGGGCTGGGAGAGACTGGAGTTTCAGCCTCATTTTTGGAGCCAGCTGGGCTGGGAAATCTTTGGGAGTCTGCCCTTCCCAGCCCCTCGCTGGGATGCCTTCCTCAGAAGATCATTTAGGGCTTCTAGGCTCCTGCCCTCTGAAGGACCAACTTCTCCCCTATGAACCCTGCATCCTTGTAACTTTGCCAATCCTAGTGCCAGGGGAAGGAAAGAGACTCCCGAGAGTGCCCTTGGCTTGTGGACACGGAGGCCGTCTGTCCTGGGCTCTCTGACTAATGGCAGGGGCAAGGCCAGGGTCTCAGCAGTGGGAGCACCTAGGCTGATTCCAGAGCAGTAGAGGCCCCACAGTCCCTCCCAGGACCCAGAAGGCAGATGTCCTGGGCACTTGCTGTTCTTCCCCCCAGCCTGCGCAGCTCCTGGGAGAGATGAACGTAGGCCTGAAGGCCTCCCCAGTCTGGCCTCGGGCCCTGCATTGGCAGTCAGTTCTGTCCCCATTGACCAGTGGGGGGCACACTCTCCCAAGTTTTCCTGTCTCCACTGCAATTGACATTTGGACCTGAAGGTGAATTCAAGGGTGCTGGTGCCTCCTTCCCTGCCAGGGGCTCCCTGGAGGAGGGGTGGACGGGAGAAGCTCTGCTCCTGTGCAGTCTGCAGGGTATCTCCAGCCTCTGGGCTGCTCTCTTCTCCTGTTCTGGCCTTTGGCTCCCCAACTTCTCCTCCTGTCCCCTTGCCACACATGTCTTCCCGAGAGGAGACCTTTTATGGGGACTCTGTGGTTTGGGGAAGGGAAGAAACTTGCCCAAGCACAACTAAGCTTTCCTGCCTCTCAGATCTGCCTCCACTTTCCCTCCTGATCTCATTGTCCCCTCTTTCTACCCAACCTACTCAGTTCTACACTGTCCCCCAAGTGTCCAACCTTGGGTCTGCCTCTGCTTCTTTTCTGCAATTAGATGCCTTCTTGTAGGCCCAGCTGAGGCTCCACTTTCTCCCTAGGGCCTTCCCTGTCTGACTCCAAAGAACACAGTGGCTGAAGCTTGGGAAGAGGAGTGAGTGAGGTGGGGTCTTGCCTTGCCAGTTGCCTAGCTCTGCTACTTTTGTCTTACATCCTCCCTGGACTATGAGCCCCTTGGGCAGGATGGTGCCAGGAGGGCAGCCTTTATTTTTCCATAACACTGTTTGGTGCAGGTGGAGCTCAGAGAAGACACCCTTGGAGGGATTTAGACTAGCCTCTTAGGCACCTTTAGGAGGTCCCTGAGTCTCAGCTGCTTGAACTAATTTAGCTGATCATGATAATTCTCTTGCCTGTAACAATTTAGGAATGAAATATGAGAAGAGTCTGTTGGGGGCTTTGAGGAAATATTTTCTCACACCCAAGGCAGAGATACAGTGACACAGGAAGACAAGTCCTTGGCTTTCCTCTGGGCATATCCATGCCTAGATGGGATGCTAGAATGCCTGCAGCATCTGAGGATGAAGCCATGACACAGATGAGGACAAGCCAAGAGCATCTCAGAAGCATGCAACAGGAGCCCCGATGAATCTTCTTAGAATACAAGATCATCAGTTTCTCTCACCATGTTGTCTAGCTGAAGATGGGATGTCCTGCTACTTACAGCCATAAAACAGCCTACCTGCATGGGAAGAGGTGGATGGAGGCTGGAGAAGCACTCATTGCTGAGCTGAACTGGGGCTGACTGTTAACAAAGACCTTACCCTCTCTCCCTCCCTTTTCTTCCTTCCCAGAAAGAAAGAAGGGGTCTTTTTCCAAGGCTACCTCTGAGACTAAATAGGGATGGCTAGGCCTGCGTCACTGGGCCATTTTGAAGTCCCCCTCGGATAACACACATACTGTAAGGGCTCATTAGGGGCTCCATTCCATCCCCTTTCCCCTGCTGTTTTGCTTGCAAAGACAAAATCTTCATAGGTCTTTGTTGCACGCTGAAGGTAGCCATTAGTTTAGAAAAGGGAAACAAGGACTCAAATGGAGGAATCCCAGTGTCTGCCCTTGATCCCAAACCAATCAGATCCTAGGGGCTTTCAACAGGGAAGGAGCATTGCAGAACCTCACTGTGTCTCGAACACTGCATTTTATGATTCAACACCATTGGGAGATGGACTGCATCTCATAATGGATCCAAGAACACAAGAGTTTCCCCTTCCAGGAATGCTGCATGACTATAGGGATGTAGCCCATATCAGCAGCAGTTGCCTTAGAAAATACTGGAAACTGAGGGCCTGGTCATTCATGCCTGGTGAGAGCATTCCAAGCAGGGTAAAGTGAAGAACCCAGCCCTGCCTGTGCAGTTCTCTGAGACCACTGCATGTAAAGTAGAACCCAGCGCTAACCAGATCTCCAAGGAGTTGGCTAAACTCTGTGCCCTGGTGTTGTAGATATTGCTGTGCCCCTGAAAGCCAGCGCCAATGAACATAGCATGGCACCAGGGCTCCAACATTCACTATAAAAAGTCAGGTAGAAACAAGCTTGAACTACACCCATAAAGGTTTGAGTCAGCTGCAAGGAGACTTCCTGGAAAAGTGGTTGGGCCACAGCTAGAAATGGGCAGCCAGTAACATATTCCCTGCCTCTGTTTTAGATTCAGATGTCTTTAAAGGCAGGAGAGCTACTCAGGAGACAGGTTTGGAGTTGGTGCTGTTCTCAGTTAGAGGCTAGGGCTAAGTGACCTGCCACTCCTCTCTAGGCCTGGAGAGGGACATGTGTACTATGTGTACTCAGGCTCAGTCCTGAAACACGAGGACTAAAGTGTTATATGGCCTGTTTCTGGTTTACTGGGAATTTCCGGAAACCCAAATACAAAGTGATTTGAGTGGGAGGGGCTTTAAATTTCTCCAAATGAAACATTTTTACACTTTATAAATTCCTTTGTGGGATTACTTGCTAGCATTTTTCTATCTCCCAACCATGTTGAAAATTCAGTCATCCAGTTTCATGGACACATACAGAGGGCCAAAAGGGGCTGCATTTCTATGCATATGACTTAATCTCTGGCAAGGAAGGCTGAGGGGAGGACGATCGTGAGCTCTTTGATGAGAGATGACCCTGGGAAGAAGGAGTGAGGAGACGAAGGCTAGGATACAGCTTGGGGAAGGACTCTCGTGCAAGTGGAGACCATCAGATGAGAGAGGAACATGTGTTCTCATGACTGCCCTCTACTATCCTGGCTGGATTTTAAGGGGACTGACATATTTCCCTTCCTTGACCTAGCCTCCCCTGATCAAGCAGTCAAAGTCCTAGTCAACTGGAGCTGCCAGTCTGATGAGCAGATAATCTCTGGACTTGAGAAGTCTCAGGTCCATATACTCAGACACAAGGCAGAGACACAAGTCTAAGAAAGCAGTTCTAATATTTAGCACAGCTAAAACTCTTTGGACCTACATCTGAGCACTTGTGACAGGACAAAGGGAAAAAAATGAGATCCTTTTCTCAGGGAGCTAGAACAATAGGGATATGAGTTCCTGGATCCTTATCCCTAAGTCCTGGCCTCCTAGAAATGGGCTACTAGATTTTTCATGGGGAAGGGATGTCCTACCACCCCTACTCCCATTAACAACACAAACTATCTTTGTCAATTCTAGAGTCTTCTCTTGCGAAAGGCACAGCTACTCAGTTGTGTGCTGTTCTCAGTTAGAGGCTAGGGCTAAGTGACCGAGGGCTAAGTGACTTGGGTGGAAGTCCTAGACTTCCTCCCAAGACATCTCTCGTTGTGAACTCCTTTAAGATGATATCTTTGGTTTCCCTAGAAAATAGAGGCTGAAGCAGCGCTTAAGTGTGAGTGCTTTATTTTGGAAGTGGAAACCCATGGATGCAAAAGTGAAACAACGTAGAAGTGAGGCAGTAAAGGGTAGGAAACAATGCAAGATGATATGTTATTGCACTGGCTGTTGCTTTCTGACGAGTTGCAAAGAGACACCGCTGACCAAGATGTAGATGCATCCCATCAGCCAGGAAGGATATCTCTGGACAAGCTGTTCAGAAAACATTTGCCCTTGGAACCAACAATTAGGAGGTAAAAGGAGAGAGAATTTTATCTAAGGTTCTCTTCAGTCTTTTCTCTTTCGAAATTACTCTTACAGGGAGCTCACCTGAACTCCCTGATTGTATCGCTTGGCCCCTTCAGCAGTGGCTTAGGAAGCTAGATCCCACACTGTGTATATTGTTCCTTCTTCCAAGTCTAAAATGCAGCAGGAGTCTGAGGTTCTGGCAGGGCAGCTGGTCAACCTCAGATGGCAGAACAGTGCAAGTATGCAAGGAGTCAGTTGACTGTGGAAGCAGCTGAGGAGAAGCAAGTGTCTGAGTGTTCAAGAGAATCTGAAGAGTTGCATAAGATGTGCCCAACAGAAATAGAGAGGATTCCTAGAGGATGAGGATGGAAAGAAGGGATCCCTGCAGAGAGGGAAGGTACTTAGAGATCATTGAAAGTGAGGGAAGAAGGAACTCTAGGAGAGAAAACATGAAGGTGGGAAGTTGAGGGTGTCACGGAAGTCTAAGTAGGCAAAATAGAAAGACCCAGTAACTCTGGATAGAAAGCTACTCCAGTTCTGGAAGCTACTTCAAGGGCATGCCTCTGGATAATAAAGCACATTAAATTAGAACCTTCTCGGACAGTATATGCTCCTGGTTGTAAAGAATAGGTCTGTTTTGTCTTTGCCCACCTGTATAGTAGATTGTAAAATGGCCATAAATTCTTCCCTTCCCTGAATCCATGCCCTTACAATGTGACTTTGTAGATCCTCCCATTATGAGATGAAATCTATTTCCCCACCTTTTGAATTTGGGTTGACCATGTTATCTACTTTAGACAATGGGACATTAGCAAACATGACACAAGTAGAGGCTTGGAAAGCACCCTTGTGCATTGGGGCTTGCCCTTGGCTGAGCTTAGAACATGATACTGCTGTGAATGAGCCTGAGGTAGCCTTCTGGAGGATGAGAGACCACATGAAAGAAAATTGAGGTGCCCATCAGATGTGAGTGAGGCTATCTTTGTTAATCCAGTTGCTAGCTGACTGCAGACATATGAGGAAGCCCAGAACTGCCCAGCTGACCCAAAGATCATGCACTGAATAAAATGGTGGTTGTTTTAAGACACTAAGCATTGGGGTTATTTGTTATGTAGTAAAAGCTACACTAATTCAATTTGAATAACCAATTGTGTGTTAAACTCATGGATTGTGTTTTGTGAAGATTTTCAGGGCAGAGTTGAACTTCATAGACTCCACTAGTGAGAGAAAACAACCGAATAGAGTGGATAATTGACAATGCGGATGCTGATGAAGGGTGGTATCAATGGGTGTTGTTACTAGCAATGGTACTGATAATAATAGTCATGATGATGGTGATGGCAATGTATAATAATGCTTGTGAAGGTGGTGGCGATGGTGACCCTAGTGATGACTGGTGATAACAATGGTGATGATGTTTGTGAAGGGGATGGTGACTGTATAATGATTATGGTGTTGATATTACTAGTGGTGAGGGGGCAATGATAGAAGACGGTGATCATCGTGGCAATGATTGTGGTGATGTTAATACACTTGATCTTAGCCAACAGGCTGAGAAGCAATATAGTTATCTTAATAGTAGTGATTATAACTGGGGATGATTGTGGTGGTGGTGGTGGTGGTGATCATGACTATCAATGATGGTGGTGGTGATGGTGATCATGGTAGAGATAATGGAGATAGTGATAAAGATGACAGTGATGATGACAGTGATGATGCTTATTGAATGGCGGCAATGTTGGTAATGGCTGTGAAGACTATAGTTATGGTGGTAATGATGGTGGTGATGAAGATGATGGTTTTCATGGCAGTAAGTTGATGATGCTAGCTATAGATATGCCCAGATCTTTATGGTCAGCATGCCTCTTGGTTTGGATTTCTCCTTCCCATTAAAACCCAACCCCAAAACCTAGCTCCCAAGCAAAGAGGGATTTTCTGAGCAAATTATTCTATGAGCTGAGAAGATTAGAACTCCTGGCACCAATTCCTTTCTTGAGAAGAATTGATGAACCAGAGCCAGGGTAGAAGTGGAAGGATCAAGGGCTTGTGCTGTGAGCACTGATTTGGCTTCTTTGAAGACAGAATGAGGGAAAACACATATAAGGGCATACAGCAAGATTTGTCAGCTGTAGGATGAAGGAGGCAAAGTGCATACCCTCTCAAGCCGGAATCCACAGATTTGGGTCCCTGGATCCTTTTCCCTCTGTCCTGGAGAGAGCCCCACACCTAGGGAGAGAGACATGGACAGTAAGTCCGTGGCCTCATATGGCCAGATGGGGCCACTATGGCAATGTGTCGGGGAAGACCTCCAGGGACCAAAGGCTCAGGCTTGATGGGGATTGGAGTGCTTATCACACCTGCCATCCAAGATGGGAGGAGCCCACCGTGGCTTGCTTGGATCCAGCCACTCTCAGGGTGTGAGCCACAGAATGCACTGCAGGCTGGAGGATGGGAGAGAGTGAAATGAGAGGCTGACGACAGGCTGCTGGCTTAGGGGGGCAGTGTGATCTACGGGGCCATGTGGAGGTCAGCCGTGGGGAGGACAGGGCGGGCCAGAGCTGTCCCAGCTGCAGTGCAGCTGTTCACTGACCGGTCATCCAGACCTTGCTGAGAACTGGAAATGCTGCAGTGTTTTACCACCCAGCACAGGCCCTCCTTCTGGTCAGCTAGATGCAGCCCTTGTGTCTCCGATATCCCCAAGACCCTGCTCTGGAAGTACAACCCGTGTTTCTCCCTGGCTGGATGGGGAACCCCCCATAATTAAATACAGAGACACAACTGGGAGCCCAGTAAAGTATGTAGGGCTGGGATGTCTTGTCTGCATGGCAAAGGCCCCTCCTCAAACAAGATTCTGAGCAAGGCCCTTGACAACTATCAGCAGAACTGGGGAGAGAGTAGGGGAGGGCGAATCACTGATTTAAAAAGAACCGAGGAACTAAGTGGCCAGGGCTTGTGGAAGGCCCTGAGATGTCTGTGGACTAGGAAATAAAACTCAGAAAGAGGCAAAAAGGCACTGGGGAGGAAAAGGGGACACCGCTTCTTGAGGCCCAACTGGGTCTTGAGAAACCTGCAGAGTTTCTGAACATGGGTCAATGCCTTTCATTGGCTTGAAAATGAGTTTATTTCTGTACCTGGGTCTTAATCAGGGCATACCCTGTAATAAGACGCTTGCACCAATGGGCGGCTTGGAACTGAAATGTACCAGGCCTGTGCTCTGCTGTGGGGCTGCATCCTCCCTGAAGAAGGGGCATCTTTTCTTAACCTCACGAAGGCACCGTACAGGCTAATGAAGCACTGGTCTAAATGTGCTTAGAGTGTCTTTTCCAACCCAGCTTGGCTTCATCCCAGTTACTCCAATATGGCCTACAGGCTTAGCCAAGCCATTGGAAGGGACAAATGGGATAGTATTCTCCAAGCTCTTCCCCCATGAAGGCGTGGGCTTAGTTGAGTCAGCCCAATATCTGCAGCGAACACAGACAGGGTCCCTCCTCTTGAGGTGCTTGTTATAGTCACGGGAAGGAAGACATGGTTACTTAAATGATTACTTAGCATATGCTAAGGGCAATGATGAGAGCACATGAACTGCACTCACTTTGCCTGAAGGTCAGGTAAGATGTCTCTTTCTGAAGAGGTAACTGTTCCATTGAAATGTGAATGAATGGTAGGAGTTAGCAAGAAGAGAGTGAGGATTGGGAAAGTGTGGTAGGCAGGGGAACAAAGTGAGGGAGGAGGGAACCCAGTGTGGCTGTAATAGGTGAGAAGATGCCCAACTCAAGATAACATGGGAGGGCATTCAGGGGATGGATTGTGCTGAAATTGGTATTCCATTAAGGATGCTGACCTTTACCCTAAGAGCCCTTGAAAGCCTTGGAAGGATTTTAGGCAGGACAATGACATTCTCAGATTTGTGCTCTGAAAAATCTCCCTGGCTGCTGAGTGGGAACAACTTTGGAACAGAGAAGGGGGAGGTTGGTTGACAGCAGCTTCATTAGAAAGGCTGGAGCAGCAGAGAAGCAGGTGCTCCCTGGAATTCTGTCTAACTCAAAGGGGGCTCTTGGAATTTAGTCTCCACTCTGCGTACCAAGTGCTGTGTTCCACCCAGACCTGGGCTGGACCAGCCTAACCCTTGGTCAGACTTCATCTTGGGCTGGAATCCTGATTGTACTTCATAATCATTTTTTTTTTAAATGCAGGAAGAAGATAGCAAGAGCTCAGCACTTTGTATACTGCAGGGTCTTGATCAATATTTGGCAAATGAAGAAACAGTAGAGAAACAGAGAGGCAGTTGGTGAAAACCAACAGTAGAGTTGCCCCATCTTTCTGCAATTTCATGAAGTGCTATTATGATCAGGAGAGTAGCGATACAAGGTCAATATGGAGAAGGGAAAGAAAGAGGAGGAGGGGCAAAGGAGAAAGAGAAGGAAACCTTAGTCAAGAGCTAACTCTGGGCAAAATTTCCACAAAGGCTCTTGTCTTTGACCTGCCCTCATTCCTTTTCTGGAGCACCTCCTCTAGCCAGCCAGAGACAATCACCATGCTCCCAACCCCCATGGGCTCCCAGGGGTCCCTGCTCCTCTACCCACTATCTCTCCCAGACACCCATGTGCCCACAGGGTCCTGGTCTCAGTTGGAAGTGCAGGAACTCTAGAGTATGCATGAGGACAAGGCCTAGCCTTTGCAGTGGGCCTTGCATTTAAAAAAAATTATTCCTCAAACAAATTCACAGTAGGCATATTTTTAGGGAGTTGGGGAAAGGGAAGGAAAAAGTCAAGGTGGTAGAAAGGCAGCTGTTTGGGACTCTGGCCACCTGGGGGATGGCCTTCCCCTCTGAACCTGACCACAGGAGCATCAGGCTCCTCCCATTGTGCCCTTCATGCCTCCGGATGAGCTCCAGGTCTTCCTCTCCAGAGTCCATGGTCACCATATGGACAAGAGGGGCAGCAGGGAGGGTGGGAGCAGAGGGCGTCAGGACTGCGCAGGAAATTCTGGAGTCAACATCTGCTTGGGACTCCCTTTTCAACCCTTTGAGGCCCCACCTTGGAGCCATCTTACCAGAGACCCAAATACATGCAGACAGCCAGGCTGTGACTTAGCACGTGGAGTGGAGTTTCAGGAGCCCACATGAATGGGATGAGAGAAGTGTGAAGTAAGTGACTTCCACATTTTGGAGAGATTCAGGGTGCTGGTGGAGATTCAGGTGAGAGTTAAGGGAGGGAGATCAGAGACCCCTGAAGACCTCAGGAGAGCTGCACAGTAGTAGAGTCCTCAGAGGGGCCTAGGAGAGGACACAACTGTAGCTCTCTGGAAGGGATAGTGTTTGATTAAACAGGATGAGGACATCGTAAACACTGCATCACCCTCCATAACATTGGCATTGATGAAGCTGCCATCTTATTTGGGGCTACTGATGAGAATGGCCTAGGTTCTAGTGGGGAAAGAAGTTCGATGGACCCCAGAGTATTGCCATGAGCTTCATACAAGCCAGGGGAAATGATGTCCCCTGAGGCCTCAGACATCTGGTCTCTCAGGTGTCTCACATCCCACACTTGAGAGTTGGCTGGATGAGCTTTTGGGGTCATTGTGAGGGGACAGCTGTGGTCAAATGAAGGCGAGAGTTAGGGGTCAATCGTTGTTCAGGTCAGGGAGGTCTGAGCCAGGCTCAGGGGACAGCCTGAGGGATAGCTGCTCTTTGATTAGAGTAAGGCCTCAGTTTGGGCCTGGTTTATGGGCCTGTCTCTGCTGGGGTGAAGCGAACAGTACGGAAATTATACCCTCAAATGGGGCCTATGCTTTGGGGCTCCAGCTTCATAAGAACTATTCTGAAAGGTCTAAACCGGCAGGCTACTTTTCAGGGACAGGGAAAGGGAGTGACAGGACGGGAGGAGCCCCCTGGGTGAGGAGGTGGCGGTTCTTGGGCCCTGACAGTGAGGAAGAGAATGAAATGGCCTTGAGGGGAGGTAGAAGGAGGGCTTGTGGAGATTCAGGCCAAGATTCCAGCAGGCAACTGAACGTCAGAGGCTTGAGAGGTGGTGAGATAGTAGAGTGAGGTGGGAGAGGGGGCCTGGCTATTCCTGGGAGCCCAGACCATCTTGGTGGCCTCCTTGTCAGTCCTCCAGAATTTTGCTTGGAATGCAGTGGGGGAACAAAAGGTTCTGGCCTTCTGTGGCGTCTGGAGTCCAAGGATGAGCGATATCTGCCTCCTCGTGTTCTGGGTGGCGGCAGGCAGGAGGTGGCCTTGGGTCTGGACCCCCTGGGAAACCAGCAAGTGGAAGGAGGTGCTGAGGAAGTGGAGAGGGAGCCAGCATGGAGGAACAGGGGTGTACAGATGAGGGAGGCTGGAGAAACCCACTCCCTTGACAACATTCATCGGGCCTTTGGGAGCTCGGTCCAGCCAGGCCTCCCTTCCTCTTGACCACTTCCAGAATAGGGGTGAGCCCTGAGTACCCATGCCCCAGGATGGCAGAAAAGGAGCCACCAGATTGAGCCTTTGAGGTCCATATGGCTGGCGAGTCTGTATCCCACAGAATCAGGGACCATTCCCAAGGCTCTAGTGGACACTGGACACCCAGGAAGAGAGGCAGAGGCCAGAAAGTTCAACCAGGCACTAGGGAGCACCGACCTGGGCAGGTGGGAGGAGTTTGTTATCTGTATGATGGATTGGTTTGTTTTGGAGAGACTGATGAAGCTGCAATGCGTGGTGAGGGAAGAGAGGATGGACTGCAGGTGTCTGCCCCATAGTATCTTTCATTGTCTGTTTCCCATCCATTCTTGGGCTTATTTTTCTCTCCCATCCTTTTATAGTGAGTTCAGGCCTTTGCACATTCATTCATTCAATAGATGTCAAGCATCTCTATTGTGCCAGCACTGCTTGAGAGACTTGGGACAAGAGAACATCTGTGAACAAGAGACACCAAGGTCCAGCCTGCATGGGGCTCACCTTCTAGTGAGAGCCCAGGTCTGGAAGAGCTGTAGGTGGGAGGCAGTGGGGAGTTTGGGAAGAGGGAGGGGGTTTTGGACATTAATCTGGGAGCTGGGCAGAGCTTGGGCCTCTGGGAGGAGATTAAGAGTGAGGTCCAGGCCTGGGCTTCAGAGCGATGCTAAGAGGATCTCACAGCAGAGCTTCAGACTCAGGAACAGGTTTGGTTGGATACTGGTACAAGGTAGAACCCTTTGGCAGGCTGTGGGCCCAGGTCCAGGCTGCCTGAGGATGGGCCCTACACTGCCCAGGCCTCTCCTCCCTCTGGCCCAACTGAGTGTCAGGAACAGAGGGGTGTGTGCTGGGGACTGTGTGCAGAGTGGGTCCTGACTCTGTTCAGAGCATGCGCTGGCTGTCTGATCTGGGGCGCTCTGTCTTCCCATCCTCTTAGGCTGGTGAAGGATTCAACATTTTCAGCAGAAGATCCTCCAAGGGAGGATTTCTTCTGGAATACTTCAAATTGCCTTTTTTGCTTCCTGGGTGCCTGAGAAGCTGTAGTTTCGTGTTAGTCCTCACTATGTCGGTGGGGTGAGAGGTCAGGATTTGTCTCCCTCTTCTACAAATGGGCACACTGAGTTCCTGACCATTCAGGGTGAGCTCAATGCTACAAAGACAGCTGCTGGTAGAATTAGGCCTGCATGCCTGCTCTGCAGAGTCTGGGCAGCTCCCCTCATTCTGCTGGGACCCAGAGCAGGGGCTGGGGGTGAGAAATGCCTTAGTCTCTCTCAAAGGGACAGAGGAACAAGAAGGAGCAGGTGGGGCCAGAGCTCTGTCATGTGGTCATGGCTGTGATATACGGAACCCAAAATGCGTTCAGATGAGGAAGGAGAATATGTGAGGAAATGCTCCATTTTCCCCTCACCTCCTCTCCCCTGGTTCCTGGGGGCCATGCTGAGCTGAGAATGAAGCCAGAGGTTAGGGCTGCTGGCCCTGATATGGGAGGATGTGCCACGGAGTCCAGCCTCTTGAAGCAATAGCAGAATGGTGCGTGTGCTGGCCTGTCAGAGGCCTCTTGGTGTGCTGGAGCTGAGCTTGCTCAGGCAACCTTGACCTTCTTCTGCTTGGTCTCTCTCTCCAGCTCTGCTTCTCAGCCTGAACCTGCTTTCCATCCCTGGTACTCTGTTTCCCTGGGACTCTCTTTGCTCTCCATGTCTCTACTTCTGACCTTCTTTTGCTTCCTATGATCTCCCCGCCAGTCGTGGCCAATCTGTGTCATCGCTACATGGATACCACAAAACTGGCCTCCAGGGAACATCTGCTGGATTCCTTTAGTAGACTATAAGTAGCTGCTCAGATGTGTGTCTTTCCATGCCTAGGGGCCCTCTGAGCCTTGGGGTACAGCTCTTTCTGATGACTCATTGATCTGCCTTGGGGGTGTGGGTGGCACCCGATCCCCCCAGCTCTAGCCCCATCTCCTGGATCTGCATCTCCGGCTTTCAGCCCCAGATCTGCCTGCACCCCTCCCTTTGCAGGCAGCCTCCTGGCTGACTTCACTCCCTGTCACATTCCTGGCTGTGAAAGGGACCTCTTTCAGGGCCCTGGGGAAATGACATGAGTTTGTTTGTTTTTCTCCTGTCTCCACTTCAAGGGTTCCACTGGCAAAAACAACACCCTGATGACTTCCAGCTCTTCTCCTCCTTTGCCCTGAACATGGGAAAGACAGCCTCCACTTTCAGACATGTCAGCTGAGAGAAGAGGAGCAAAGGGGGTAGTCTTTAGGATGGCCACCTGTCTCACTGCCCTTTTGTGGAGCAGGTACAGAGCCACCTGGTACCCACAAAGGCACCTCTATGTACCCACCCCAGTGGCCTCCCAGGAGAGGTGGGAAGACTATTGTTTAAAACTAAGGGTTGGGTAAGGCATGCCTCAACCCAGAGAAATGGAGGTAAGGAGCAAATGTTAAGACAGCTTGTAAAATCAGGAAGCTTTTCCAGCACCTCTCGCACCACACTGTGCAAGATTAAGCCTCCTCAGAGTGATGGTGTGTGCTCCTGTACAGCTTAACTCTGTTGAACCTTCAGAATTATGATTAGGAGAGACTGCCCTCTTACTGGCAGAATCAGTAAGAAGGCATAGTAGGCACCTGGGGCACAGCAGGTGTCCACTCTCCAGGCTCCAAAGATGAGCTTCTGAAGACCAGACTCTTTTAAGGAACAAAGAAAGCAGCTGCAGTTGCCTTTAACGGACAGTGCTTGGGTAAAAGAGGCCAGTGTTGAAAGTCCATGGATGAACAGGGTGAATGACTGAGGACATTGTACATACCATATCCGCCTCCACAACCTTGCCCTCAGTGGGCCCACCATCTTGGGCCTTGGGTCTATGGCCTAGGTTCTAGTAAGAGAAGAACTTGAACTGACCCCAAAAGGAGAGCAGAACTTTACTAATAGGAACCTTGTGTGTAAACTCCAGACAAGCCCAGGGGCCACAGAGAAGTGGCCCAGGGTCAGAGTAGGATTCCAAAGAGCCCTTTTGATGGCAGAGGCATCTATATGAAGCAGTGAATGCAGAGATAGCTCTAGGGTTATTTAGGAACACTTAGGGAGCCAAACAAGAGCTACGTGACTATCCAGTCCATCTACCATGGATTCTTAAAATGCAAGGGAAGCTGATGAGGCTCAAAGTGCCCGCACAGAAGCTGATACAGGAAAACAGCAACAAGGAGGCAGTGGAGAATGGGACATTCCGCTTCTTCAAAACCTCAGGGTTCAGGTCTCTGCTCCTCACTTCACCCAGGCCCCAGCCACTTGCCCTGAGGAAAAACCATTGCATAAAATTCACTTGAGGTTGCAGAGGAGAAACAGTGTCATCTTAAGCTTCTTCAAATGTCTGCTTTGTGTCTGCCATGGTGGACAAGACTTTGGCTGGTTTGATTCCACAAGGTTAGACCTATGGCCCTTCCCTTGTAAGCCTTTTGCCTTATGAGAAAACAGACACTAGCCTTTGGGGAACTTCTACTTGTTCTGATCAGTAAAATACATTTTCTTCCCCAGTGAGCTAAGTCTCAGGGAACCTCCCCCTTGCAGATCCACTGCTCAGCCTAAGGAAGAAAGAGGACTCATAGACATGAGATGTATGCACAGGAACACAGAATGAACAGTGATCGCAGCAGCCAGATGGAGCTCCTCAAAACTATGTTGGGGGTCTTGGGTAGACCATGGAGAGTGGGACCAGTTGAAGTTGACCAGAAGAGCCATCTGAGGGGTCTTCAAAGACAATGAGAGGCATAGATTGGAAGAGAGGTGAAAAGAGGTGTCATGGAAGAGAGGCTGGTAGGAATGAAAAGCCCTGTGTGGCTGTGCACCAACAGAATGGTGCTGTTGGAGGGCACCAGCATCAGCATTCTAGCGTCTCAGGACAGGTAAAGACCATCCTGCCCAAACTGAGTTGTCGTCTCTGCCTTTCCCTGACATCATATTTTCTCCTGGTCCCTGACTTTTGAACATGCTGAATGGAGCTGTCTGTATTCCTCTTGACATGTAGTATTCAGAACTTAATCTGTCTTCTACTCATTCAATCAACGTATTTAGCATATTCTACTTTCTAGGTACCATGCTGAGGGCCAGGAGTACAAAGATGAATAAGAGCCAGTTTGGTCTTCAGGGAGTCGTTAGTCTAACACAGTTGTGTTCAATAGAACTTTCTGTGATGAAGAAAATGTTCTCAATCTGTATTGTCTAACATGGAAGCCTCTAGCTACATGTAGCTACTGAGTACTAAAATGTGGCTAGGGCAGTTAAATAATTGAATTTTTAATGTTATTGAATTGTAATTAACTTTAAACATAACATTCCCCTGTGGCTAGGTGAAGCTATATTAGACAGCACAATCTAATGGGAAAGAGAGACAAGTAACCAGGCTGTTACATGATCAGGACAGCATGGTCAGAGCTGTCACTGTGGTTGGGTCAAGGAAGTAGAGGAGAGAGAGTGACTGGATCTGCCTGGGAATTAAGAAGGCTTCCCAAAGAAGGGGGCATTTGAGATAAGTCTGGGATGATCAGCAAGATGTGCTTGATGATGGAGAAGGGGCGTGTGTGGGTAGAAGGCTCACACTAACAATTCTTGTGTGTGTTTTTTTTTTTTTTTGTAGACTTCCCAGCTGGGCTCTCCCATAGGTTAACCAAAAGAGTTGGGCTTGAGCAAGAAGATGCAGATGTGCTCTGCCCACTGGCCTGGCTCTCTGCCCTCCTCAGTCCCCAGGGGGTGGGTGATGACAGATGGACTCATGACTCTCCCAAGTTTGAGGGATCCAAGGGGCTGAAATGACCCTGGGAATGATGATTGTACCCAAGGGGAGGGTGCGGGGGTATCTGGAGACCATCTGGAAAGCTGGGAAGCATTTAGAGGAAAAGGATTGACGCAGCGGGAGGAGGTTTCTGGGAGCCAGTTCTCAAGAGGAGGCCAAGAGCTACTCCCAGGGTCAAACCAATCCTTCTGTCCAGATGGAACAATGGGGGAGCAGTGCTTGGGGCACTGTGGGGCAGTTGGAGAACAGCTATTGCGGGGCTTGGCCAAAGAGTAGGAGATAGGGTTTTCCAGGGCTCTTCTGTGCCCTAGAGTCCTTGATGGTTGATGCCACCCCCACCAGACTAGGGTCCCCTGTGAGTGAGACCTAGTGTGTTGCCCTAGAGAAGAGGGAGTTCAAAAGGTAGATATTTAATTTCTGCATGCCTAAAGTAGAACTCCTGATTTATTCTTTGAAGACTTACCACACCCTCAAGCATTTCCATCTCAAGATAGCATCTCCACCCAACAAGTCACACCATTCAGAAGCCTGGGAGTAATTGTGGATTCTCCCCTCTTTCTTATTTCCCACAATGTCTACATCATTAGCAGGTTTTGCTGATTCTCCCTCCAAAATACATCTCTAGATCATTTACTTCTCTCCATTTCCACTGACACAATTTTGTTCAAACTTCTTTAATTTTTCAACTGGGGATTTGCCTTTAACCAGTGTTCCTATTTCCTAAGCTTCCCTCTTCGATCTATTTTACACCTAGAGGTTTGAGCAATTTTTTAAAATTAGGTTTTTTATTCACCTGCCTAAAACATTTTCTATAGGTTTTCATTGTACTTGGAATAAAATCCACCCTCCTTAACAAGGTCAAAAAAGGGCCTGCATGATTCGGTCCTGATACATCTTCAACATCCTTTCACAGAAGTAGCCCCTGCACAGGATGCTCCTGTACATGGTTGAGCCTTCCAGTTCTTCAGAGAAGCCAAACCCTCTCCTGCTGCCAAGAATTTGCATATGTAGTGGCTGCTCTCCCTTTTCTCACCCTTGACACTTCCACGTGTGTATCCTCCCTCCTTCTCTCCCACAGCACATTCTTTCTTTACTTTCCTTCGTAACAGAATTTAACATTTGTTTTCTCTTTGACTGTCTCTTTCACTAGACTCTAAAGTCTGTCAAAGCAGGCATGTGTTCGTCACTGTATACCAAGCAGCTGGTGGGCTGCCTTGCACACAGAAGGGACTAAAGAAGTATGCATCAAAAAGATGCATACTTATTTATATGAAAAAGAGTTGTTTTCCTCGTATGCAGTCCTACAAAATCAACACTGTTCTCTGGTAGGAAGAGACGGCTAACCCAAGGGCTTCCCACATTGGCTTTCGCTGTTACTGAAGTTTGTCCTACATTTTCCCACTCTTCAGCAAATGTCAGATAAGTCAGACTTTTCAGGGATTACTAAAGTCCTGTGGATTTTCCAGCAACTCTGATTCATTTTTATGTCAATTCTAGTGTTTGTGAACACAGAGCTGGTAGTTGCATGAACACTGTGATGGGGCCAATCCTTTCCCAGTTGAGGACTGACTAGGATTTCCATAAAATTTTTATTTTCCTAACACCTCTCCATCTCTAGAAAAAAATGTGTGTGGTGTAAGAATAGGAGACCTCCATCTCTGAGAACCCTTTTAGACAGCAGGGGACCAAGTAGCCAATCCTGATAAAAAGGTCTCTGTGGACCAGAAGAAGCTTCAGGCCCAGGTGATGTCAGACGTAGGCATGGGGAAGGAAACTGGTTCCTCTTTTCCTGAACTTTCATTTTCAACATATTTATGGTCTTTCTTCTGAGCATTATAGATCAGCCCTCAAGGCAATATGGTAGTGAGGCTAAGAGCTCAGGCTTTGCAGGCAGACTGCCTGGGCTCAAAACCTGTGTGACTGTGGGCAAGTCACAGGATGGCTGTCCCAGTGTCCTGATCTGCCTTCTGAGTGCCTCTCCCCCTCCATCAGACTTTAATCCTGTCTGTTACCTCCCAGACCATTCTAATAGAGGTCATATGGAAGGAGCAGTTGGTGGATTGGGCTATCCTGGGTGCCTGCTTCTAACACGGTTACCATCCTTGTGGCTCATGTCCTGGAAGGGCACAGACCTAAGGTCTGGGTCTGAAAACAGAGCCAGCTGCCATATCCTCAAACTTGGCTCAGAAATGCCCTCTATAGATGCTCACCACATTTCTCTCCTTTAACCAGGAGCTCATCCATAATGGAAAAATGTCACAACTTGCTTGTTGCTTTTTATTAAAAAAAAGTCTGTTCACTCTGCCCCACATTATAAAAGCAATTCACAGAAATACAGAAATGGTTCAATGTTAAGAAATTTATTCATGTAATGTATCACACAAATAAGACATCAAATGCATAATCATTTATTTTTAATTAAAAATTTTCAATCAGCTTGACCTAGAATGATATTTTCTTACTTAGTAAAGAGTATCAAAGTTTATCCAGATAACTTTATCCAAAATGGTAAAATACCAATAAAGTCAGGGAATACCATTGCAGCAGTTTTTCAGCTTAGTTCTGAATATCCTAGACAATGCATTAAGAAAAAAAATGAGTAGCACAAATATGGGAAATGAAGAGGCAACAACACCACTATTTTCATAATTTCATTTCATTTGACTCTCTCCAAATTGAATATCTATTGGCTCTCCAGCATCTATTGCTTCTTCTTCCTTACCAATTTCACTTGAGGATCCATTCCTTCATACAGTCTTGCTCCATGTAATCTGGATGGAACTCCTCTTTCAGCGAAAGAGTGAAGTCTGTGACCCAGGCCTAGCCAATTAAAACACTCCATGCCCTTAGGTCATTTGGTGATGGCCATGACCAAGTGCATGTAGCCTGAGAATTAATCTTACAGATCCAAAGGCCAAGGAGAGATATGGAGAAAAACTATATTTTCCTAATGTCAGTCTTTCCTCTGGATTTTTCTTTCTGAGAGCACATACATTTGCTTTTTGTTTTTTTTTTTTAAATTAAAATTAAAAATTCCTAGTTAATACAGCTACTAAAAAATACAAAAGAATAATTGGAAAAGCTATTATAATTAATATGAGGATGTCCTAAGTTAGCTAGATGTAAGATAAACATACCTTTTCTATATATTGTCAATAATCATTAGAAAATAAAACTAAGTTATTTCTCATTTGCAATAGTAAAAAAGTCATAAACTTCACAATAAATATTCAACATCTGCAAGGAAAGCATAGATGTCACTGAATGATGAAACACTTGTTTCAATGGAAAGACAGATTCATTATTGCAAAGATGGCAATACTCCCCCAAATCAACCAGTTAATTCAATGGAATTCCATCAAGTCCCAATTTTCTTTTCTTTTTTGAAGTTATATGGTTTAGCATATTGGTGGTAAAGTTCATTTGAAAGAGTAAATGAAAGAAAATGGCATAGGTTATTTTGTTTGAGAAGAGTCCAGCCAGATACCAAAATATTCTATAAAGCTACACTAACCAAAACTATGCAATATTGATGCAAGCACAAATAGACGAGGAAATAGAGAATGGTGTCTAGCAACAGATTCATGTATATTTTTGAAAATTTAGTATATGTATTAGTCCATTCTCATGCTACTAATGAAGACATACCTGAGACTGGGTAATTTATAAAGGAAAGAGGTTTAATTGACTTGCAGTTCAGCACGGCTAGGGAGGCCTCGGGAAACTTACAATCATAGCAGAAGGGGAAGCAAACATGTCCTTCTTCACATGGTGGCAGCAAGGAGAAGGGTCAAGCAAAAGGGGAAAAAACCCCTTATAAAACCATCAGATCTCCTGAGAATTCATTCATTATCACAAGAACAGCATGGGGGTAACCACTCCCCATGATTCAATTACCTCCTACCAGGTCCTTCCCACAACACATGGGGATTATGAGAACTACAATTTGAGATGAGATTTGGGTGGAGACATAGCCAAACCATATCAGTATATAATAAACATTTTATTTCAAGTCAGTGCCAAATGAATAGTTTATGCAAAAAAATGGAGTTTGGACTAATAAGTATCCTTTTAAAAAATAAAATTCCTTTCTCACATCCTGCACAAAATATTAATTCCATATAGTTTAAAGATTTATAGAGCAAACTGTATAAAATTAGAGTAAAATATAAGCATTTAAAAATAGCTTTATTGAGATATAATTCACATACCATCCATGTCACACATTTAAAGTGTACTATTCAATGGCTTTTAGTATATTCACTGTTATACAACCACCACCACAATTGGTTTTAGAACATTTCCATCACTCCCCTGAAAAAATCATTTTCCCCCCACATTACTTCTATAGCCCCAGGCAATCATTAGTCTACTTTCCTGCTCATAGATTTGCCTATTCAGGACATTTCATACAAATGAAAACATATATGTGGTATTTTTGTGATTGGCTTCTTTCATTTATCGTAATGTTCTCTAGATTCAGCCATGTTGTAGCATATCTCAGTACTCCTGTTTATTGCCAAATTGTGTTTCATTGTATGGATATACCACATTTTATTTATTTATTCATTAGTGTAAGGAATTTGGGGCCTGTGTCCATTTTTTTGGTTATTAAGAATATTGCTGTTACGAACATTTGTGTACAATATTTGTGTGCATTTGTGTGAAGATTTGGTTTTATTTCTCTTGGGGATTTATATAGGAGTGGAATTGCTGGGTCCTATGGTAACTGTATGTTTATTCTTTTAAGAAATTGCTGGACTATTCCCAAAATGGCTGTACTGTTTTGCAGCAGTGCATAAAGGTTCCAATTTCGCTACTTGTTATTATATATAACCTATTTTTACAAATAAAATTTATTTTTATTTTTTACAAGTTTTATTTTGTTTCTAATTAGCACGTAAGAGTTGTACATATTTCTGTGGTACAGTGTGACATTTTGGTACATACATTGTGTAGTCATCAAATCAGGGTAATTAGCATATCTAGCATCTCAAACATTTGTCATTTCTTTGTGGCGAGAACATTCAAAATCCTCTCTTCTAGCTATTTTGAAGTATATAGTACGTTACTATTCACTATAGTCACCCTACTGTGCAATAGAATACCAGAACTTATTTCTCCTATCTAATCACAACTTTAAACCTGTTGGCCAACTTCTCCCCATTATCTTCTCTCCACTACTCTCTCCTCAGCCTCTAGTAACCACTATTCTACTCTCTACTTCTATAAGATCAGCTTTTTAAGATTTTGCATATGAGGGAGATCATGCAGTATTTGGCCTTCTGTGCTTAGCCTATTTCCCTGAACATGATGTCGTCCAGGTCCAGCCATGTGGTCCCAAATGACTGGATTTCATTCTTTTTATGGCTGAATACTATTCCATTGTATGTGGACATCATGTTTTCTTTGTCCATTCATCCATTGATGGACACTTAGGTTGATTCCATATCTTGGCTACTGTGAATAGTGCTGCAATGAGTACAGGAGTGCAGATCTCTCTTCAGCATACGTATTTCATTTCTTTTGAATATATGCCCAGTAGTGGGATTGCTGGATCATATCCTAGTTCCATTTTTAATTTTTTGAGGACTGTTATCCATAATGACTGTACTAACTTACATTTCCACCGACACTGTACAAGGGTTTCCCTTTAACCACATCTTTGCCAACATCTATCATTCTGTCTTTTTGGTAAAAGCCATTCTAACTGGGATGAGATGGTATCTCATGGTGGTTTTGATTTGCATTTCTTTGGTGATTAGTAATGTTGAGTATTTTTCCATATACCTTTTAGCCATTTGTATATCTTCTTTTGAGAAATGTCTATTCAAATCACTTGCCCATTTTAAAATCAGATTATTTGTTGTTTTTTGCTATTGCGTTCTTTGAGTTTCTTACATATTCTGGATATTAACTCCTTGTGAGATGCATAGTTTGCAAATATTTTTCCCATTATGTAGATTGTCTTTTCACTCTGTTGATAGTTTCTTTTGCTATGCAGCTTTTTAGTTTGATGCAATTCCATTTGTCTATTTTTGCTTTTATTGCCTGTGCTTTTGAGATCTTAGTTTAAAAAGTCCTTGCCCAGACCAATGTCATGCAGCACTTTTCTTATGTTTTCTTCTAGTAGCTTCACTTGCAGGTCTCACATTGAAGTCTTTAATCTATTTTGAGTGGATTTTTGCAAGTGGTGAGAGATAAGGTCCTAGGTTCATTCTTCTGCATAAGGATATCCGGTTTTCCCAGCACCATTCATTGAAGATGCTGTTATCTGACCTTTTGATTATAGCCATCTTCATGGGTGTGTAGAGGTATTTCCTTGCTGTTTTGATTTACATTTCCCTGATGGATATAAGTATTGGCCATTTGCATATTTGCTCTGGAGAAATATTTATTTTATCCTTTGACATTTTTTTTCTAATTATGGGGTGGGAAAGACCTTGCTAGGCAACACACAAAACTCAGAAGTCTTAAAGGAAAAATATTGAAAGGTTCAACCACATGAAAAGTGTAAACATCTTTATTTTCAGAGACAACATTAACACAATTAAATAAAAATCATTTTTCCGTAGAGAAGAAAATATATGAAACACATATAGCAAGAGTCAATATTTGTAATATATAAAGAAGCCCTACAAATCAATAATAAAAAAAATCAAACAACTCAAAGCAAACTGGGCAAGGGTAAGAATGAGCATTTCACAGAAGGACAAACATCCAGTACACATATGGAACAGTGCCCAACTATTCTTTAGACCTGGACTACAAGTTATAACAAAAGAAATTACACATTTGTCCACCATCAGCTTGGCAAACTTTTAATAAATCAATAATACATACAGTATTAGTAGTGGGTGTGAGGAAATAGGAATCTGAGACACCTGGCTGGCAAGTACACAATTACAACCCTCTTGAAGGTTCTGACAGGATCTATTCACATTGAATTCATAGGAGAAATCTCAGGGTAGTGAAATTGCAGATGGCTTTTGCTTTGTGTGTTTGTGTGCTTTTAGAGCATTCTGTATTAAGTATGTTTTAGTTTTTTAGATGGGTTGTAGAATGTTATTTAAAAATCAAAAAGGGACCAGAGATAATCTGTTTCCTGGGAATGTCCAGATGAAAGGACTGTAGGAACATAGACATAGAAATGGTAAAGATGAGCGTATCTGGTTCCTGCCTAGGTGCAAATAGTCACAGCACAATGGCTCCCTCTCCAAGAATCAGCCTCTATAAAGGGGAATCTATCAAGGAGAATGCAGAATCCAGGAAACAAAACCACAACCATCACCATCACCAGCACCACACACACACACACACACACACACACACACACACACACACCAGCGAAGAAAAAAAGTTAGAAATATCCAGGGAAACTGAAAGGTACTTTGAACTGGTATGTTGGTAAAAACCTGAATGAAAGGTGATTGATAGTGACAATGAGAGGTTAAATGAGAGAAAAGTGGTTTAAGATCTGATCTCGCCTTTTCCCTACATTACATTAGGGCAAGCATTGTGTACCTCTTACTGCAGATTTTGGAGACAGTGGCCATGGAGTTTGAGCAGGTATCTGTAGGGGTATTGTCTGGGCAATGCACCTACTCCTCTGGAGGAGGTAGTTGGGGAAAACAGGTTGGGACAAGCTCAGCTGCATATTCTGTCTTCTTCCTCTCCCATCCTAGGCTAGTGGTTTCTATCCAGAGATTGTTCTTTCTACCATCCTTTGGCCTGAGGAGTTTCTTTGAAGTATGATGGTAAACAGGTGTCTAAATGTCTTGGCCCCATGACTGGAGTGTGGCCTTCCCTCTCTACTATGTATTTTAAGACAGTAACTGAGACCCTTGGAGAATATGTGCCCAAATAACCCTGAGGGAATGCCACCACCTCAAGAATAAAACCGCATTCCTTCTGAAGTAGGAATATTAGAAAACTAGATTGAAAATTTAAAATAAGCTGAACACATTTACAGAAATGGAGCACCATATATGTAATACTATGAAATGACAATTTAAAAAATTTTAAAAGTACCCAGTAGAATTATTAGATAGGAGAAATATGATAGTTGAAATAAAGAACATGATACACAAATAAATAACAGTATGAATACAGCCGGAGAACAAATTAATGAATTGGAAGATCAGATTGAGGATGCTTTCCAGAAGGTGGTAGGAAAGGATAAAAAAATAGAACATATACAAAAAAAGTTAAAGAAGATAGAGTATGCAAGTGTTAACATCCAGATAATAAGAGTCCCAGAAGAAGATAAAAGCATAAGAATTAAGAAGATAAAAATATATAGGAAGTATTTGATAAAATAATAGAGAAATGTTTGCCAGAATTAAAAAATAAATAATATGAGATTAAATGGATCAATAAAGTGCAAAAAAGTGCAAATAGGAGAAAGAAGGAAAATCTCACTCCTGAATACACTACAGTAAAATATAAGAATATGAAAGAAGAGAACATTTTAAAAGCTTCTTTAGAGACAGGATTGAACAACTACAAAGGCGCAAGAGCTGTATTGACATCAGACTTCTGAATAGCAGCAGCAGAGGCAAAAAGACAATGGATTAATATTTTTTAAATGTTGAAGGAAAACCTTTGAATTAAGTCTTTTGTATGTACCCAAATTGTCATCTGAATGACATAATAAAAATATTCTTAGTTATACATGGGCTCAGACGACCAGCTGCAAAAGACCCACACTGAAGATACTTTTTGAAGTATCTTTTAAGAAAAGAGCTAAATTCTAGAGCTACTGCAAGATATTTCAGATCCAAAGGTGGTGAAACATCTTGTTAAACTTATATGTCTATTTGTAGTGATAAGAACAAGGAAAAGAAAAAAGTATACATCCATGTACTACTTACATGGATAAATCCATAAATTTTGGATGAAACACAATTTAGAATGAAAAAAAGAAACTTCAGAAGGTTCTGGCCCTCAGCTCTAATCTCACAAGTTTGAAAACAAATAAAACTAAAGAAAATTATATTTAAAAATACATATATACATATATAAGTTTAAATGAGTTTTTTTTAAAAAAGCAAGAGAATGATAAGGAGATGGGGCCAGGCAACAGGATTGGGGAGGAACATAGGTAGTTGTAAATTATCTGTAATGTTCTGTTTCTTGAGATGGGTGGTGGTCTGTGGGTGTTTATTTTCTTAAAAATAAACAAATACATAAATAAGAAATAAAGGAAATCCACATGTGAACTAATGATGATGAAACATGAAGCAGATACTGTAACTCTGCACCTGAAGTCCATAAGAAGAAAAGGTAAAGGAAATGTAAGACAATCCCATTTATTTGTTTTCTTGAAGTTGCAAACTATTCATAACCAGTGTCAGGAGCTTCTACATGAATTTTACCTCGAGCAGAAATGGGTCCAAAGGTTCACATGTGTCCCAGGCAGGGCACTTCACACTAGATGCCTTGAGTTACAAGGAGGGGTGCGGACAAACAGCCAAAGGGAGGCAGGGTAGAGGGTGATCAATACATAAGTTTTAAGGTCGGAGGGCCTGGTTTCAACATCCAGCCCTGCCACTTTCCAGGGGAACAGCTGTGGATGAATTATTTAACCCGTCTGAGCATGATAACAATGATATATGTACACAATGCTGAGCCTGATAAAATGATAAATGATCATGTTGCAAAATGCTTGGCACATGGCGTGTGCTCAAAAGGATTAGCAAAACAATGAGAATGAGGACTAGTACAATAAAATAAGAAAGAAGAAATAAGAAGCACTTCTAAAAAAAATCCCGAGAGATTTGAGTTGGGTTCTTTGACCGAAGATTGCTGTTAGATTCTGCAATCCTGTAATAGTTCATCAACCTCCATCACTTGCCTTTGGTTTTGTTTTGTTTATTTCTTAGTTTCCTAGTAAACATTTTGAGAAAGTCCAACCTTATTTTAGCTAAGTGAAGGGGGAAAGGGACTTGGCTCGAAGAGCAAAGAGGAAGCTCTTACATTCCTGGTGAAGGCTGCCACCCAGGCCTCCTAGGAGGAGATAAGCCAGGCGAAAGGAGTTAGGGCTGCAGGACTGGGAAGGGAATCTTGCGTTTGTTGTCTTTCCAGAGTCAAGTACCACGTGTAGTGTTCTGGCAAAGGCCAGAGCAAGGTTGGGTAAGGTCGCATTCAGTTTTAAAACCTCAAGACTCTGCACCCTAGGTGAAGTCAAGGTCTTCTAGGTAGCAATGAGTGAAGAGAACTCAGGGAAGCCCCATGCTAGCAGTTTGCCAGGCCACCTTCCACCATCTTGCTCAAGAGGGGTGCAAATGGCCATCCCTTTGCAGGTCTTCCCAGCAAGAGACTACCTTCCCAGCCTAGGCTCTGAATGCTCTAAGGTCTTCTGCCTTCTCTGGATCCCCTAGAGGTCTGATCTGGGCCACTTTCCCCACCAGGCCCCCAGGCCTCTGCTTTAGTTACCAGTAAGGACACAGAGGTACAGAGATGCGTGTCATCAACTTCCTCGCCTTCTGGAAGCCAGTGACTCTGGGCCTTGAGGTCATGTAGGCCTCTGTGGATCCCCAGGCTCTCTCTGCAGTCTTTGCTGGGGTTTCTGGGAGTTTCCCGGATTGTCTCCAGTTTGCCTGTAATGCGCCCTCTTCCTCTCCATCCTGCTGCCCCTCCAGCTCCCTTCCGGCAAACCCTTGGGAAGGTGCCAGAGTTCCCTCTCCCAGCGTGCAAAAGCTCCTGTTGCTAAGGCACTGGTCCTGGCAGCAGCTGGCAGGACATATGGACAACCTCACAGTGTGATTGGTCATGGGATAGGTGGAGGCCCCAAAAGGTGGCTTTTGATAGCTGATGGTCTTGGTCTCACATTGACTCCTTGGTGTCATCTGAATGTTCGTTTAGTTCAATGCTTCTTCTTTTGTCTTCCTGCTTCCCTGAAATAAGGAATGACAAACAATCTTAGAACTGGAGCCACATGTCCCCAAATGCGTGTGGCTCAGCATTGGCCATGTTTTTCCAATTATTCCTTGCTCTGAATGCCACAGCTAATACGCGCGTGCACACTCACACACATACCCAGGGCAATTTTTAGCCAGAAATTCAGGCTCCTCTTTTCCCAGAACCCCTTGGCCCTTCAAGACCTTGCCCCACCCAGCCCCTCCATCCCTGCTCTACACCCTCTGCAGCCCCTGGCCCTTGGGCTCACCCCTGCCCTGGGAAAGTCACTCTCTCAAGACAAGATGTCCTTGTTTTTGTATTGCCCAGCACGCCTTCTCACTCACCCGCCTGGGGATTTCTAAATCCTACCCATTCTTGAGACCCAGGGTGAGGCTGTCCACCATGACAGCTTCCCAAGGTCTGGCACCCACGCCCATCTCCCTGAAGGAGCAACTCCCAGCCTTATTTAATTAAGAATACCTACTATAAATCTTAACAAATATTTCAGGCTGATAACAAAAGGAAAGTATGTTCACTGGAAATACAGATAAACAAAATAAAGAAAATATAACTTGCCCCATTTCCTCTACTTAGGGTTAACCACCATTCACATCTTAGTGAGGGTCTGAAATGAAGGCTTTCTCCTGCACACACACACACGCACACATCCTTGCTGTTTTAAAGAAAGCGAATTAGACTCATACTTACATATGGCTTTATAACTGTGTTTTTTCACTCAACAGTGCGTTGTGAGCAGCTTTCCACAAAGAATCCCTTTTTTAATGTCAAAAGATTTCATGAATGACCACATAAGAAAGAGCATTTATACTTTTAAAGAAACATTTTATTATGGAAAATGTCAAACATAAAAAAGTTGAGACAACAGTATAATAATCCCCCAAATACTCATCATCCAGCTTCGATAATTATTAACATTCTCTCCTTCCAGTTTCATCCACCGCCTGCCTTTTTTCCCTTGAGTATTTTAAATAAAAGGCCAGATATTGTTTTATGTCCCTGTAAACAACAATTGTCTTTATAAGGTCTGCTGCTCGAGAAAATGCATAGCAACCCAAAGGCAGTCTGCATTCAGGACCACTTTCAAATGAATCTGCATTTTATTTGTGACAGCAGCATTGATGATTTGAAAAATAGTCCCACATATACGTGCAAGTTGTATTATTTATTCAGCCTTCGGTCGATGCTTGTAGGGCATATGGATGTACAGATCTCTTGCAAGAGCTCCAGCCCACAAGCCAGGCACTGCTGGTCTGATCCACTAACTCAGGCATTCAATCAAACTCTGCCTTGCGTTTTTCGCCAGTTGGTTCACACATGTGAGTTTCCTCTCCTAACTCCACCACTCCACCCTTAAATCCCAATGCCTGGGATCATGTCGGCTTCTCTCCTGCACACAAGATTGTAAGTATCAAACTAAATTCTGGCCATAAAGTTGCTTCAAGTGAGGAGTCTCATTCTACATTGAGGAAACTGAGGCCGCAGAGGAGGAAGGATTTCTTTAGGAGCAGAGATGGAATTGTAGGTCTCCTATCTCTTAGCCTTTCCTTTCCACCTTATTCCACTGCCTTGTGGGCAGAATTTCACAGAATGGACAGGATATGGGAGGAGTGTGACCTTGAGAATGGCATATTCAGCATCTTCACTGAATTACTGCTGCCCTGGCTTCTTGTTAGGGACGCCAGGGAGGTTTGGGGCCTGAATCCGGCTGCTCACCTCCTTTCCTTCCAGGTTTCCTGCCAAGGGAGTCACAGCATAAGGATAAAATCCAAAAGGGAAACACACTAGTAGCTTAATCTCTGATGAGTGCCCAGTATCTCCTTGAAGCAGGACTTCTCTGATAAGCTGGGCTGGCCCAGGAGACCCTTTCCTGGAAGCCCAAGGGATATTTCCTGTCCCCAAGTCCCTAACATCCATGTCTCCACCTAGCTATAGGCTGGAAATGTCCCATCCACCTAGCCACAGGCAAACAGAGAAAGACATGGCTGCTTTTGCGTCTGGGAGGTGTGACACAGCACAGTAAGCGAGAGTGGGCAGGAGGGTGGCCATGCCTGCCTGGGAAGGCTGAGTGCCAGGAAGTGAGAGGGAAACGAAGGTGGTATCTGAGTGAGCCCACTCTCAGAAAGCCTGGCCAAGGGAGCATCCTGCTCTGACTAGAGCAACGCGTCTCTCAAGGACCAGATAGGAGGAAGATGAGGAGAAGGTTCATGATCATTCCCCCTGCCATGCCCAAGGTTGGAGAGAAGCTAGGAGGACTTCCCTCCCTTTGTGAGTCAAGCTGAGCTGTAGAGGTAAGAATCCTGGCTCTTCTCCAGAATATTGAAAGATTTAATGTTTACTATTTTGACCATAATCTGTAGTTACTTTGTTAAAACTGAGATAGACTGATGTCTTTGTGAGCCACTGTACTGTCTGTGTGTTATAATTACACACTAAATTGTGCTACAGAAAGTCTACGTATTTATTCCTCATTTCCATTTTTCTGCCCGACGTTTTAGATCTAAAAACTAATTTTCTTCTCTCACCCTCCCTCCATCTCTCCCTTCCTTCCTTCTATTGACCTGCAACTTTTAGAGACCTATTAGGGGTCAGATTGTTTGCTTAGGCCCAGGGCTTCTGTAGTTGAGAGGCTCCCACATTCGGAGTGAGACAGCTGGACTGAGGCAGTGAGAAGGAGAGGGCCCTGGGGGAAGAGCAAAGGTACAGTTGTATAGGAATGGTCAGCCATGAGACACACCCTTGACTCCACGTGTCCTCATTCCTGCTACTAAAGAATAAAAATCACAGTCAGTTATAACAGCAGCAATTGAAATCCAGCTTCTGATGTGGGATCTCACCAGGGCCCCCAGAGGTTCAGCCAAAGGGAGGAGGCACAGGGCAAATCCCAGGCAGTCATAGTGCAAACGATGGGGGCACCGGCTCTTCAGGGTATTCAGGGCCATCTTGAGAACCCTAGAAGTTGCTCAAGAATTCCAAACATTCTAGCTCTTTCCTTTGGTTTAGTACATTAGTACAGTTTCTTCCATGCATGTCATATTCAAGGGCAGGTGCATGTGCACACACACACACACACACACACACACACACTCGTTGGGGTGAGGGCTCCTGGCCACCCCCATCATTCTACATACTCTCCCTGAACCCCTCCCCACTCTTTCTTCCCTATCGTTAAGAATTTGAGTATATTCCAAAGAACTAAGCCATCCTATTTATTCAATTGATCAGAAGAAACATTTATTAAGCATCTACTATGTGCCCAATATTAGGCTGTTTGCTTTTAGAGATAGAATAAAAGGGCAAAACAAACAAACAAAAAAAATGGGTGTAGTGGTCTTAGCTACTCAGGAGGCTGAGGTAGGAGGGTCCCCTGAGGCCAGGAGTTCAAGTCCAGCCTAGACAATATAGTGAGACTCCATCTCTTTAAAAAAGGAAAAAAATACAGAGATTCCTCACACTCCTCCCCCGACTGCCATTGAGAAGATTCTTTTATAAGAAGATCAATATAACCTTCAGAAATTGAGGGAAAGATAGACCATCCAGTGGCACATTGTGTGATTCAGGTTCTTAGTCAAAAGGAGCTTAGAAGCCTGGGAGTCTCCCCAGAAGAGGTCAGAGGTGATCTGTGAGATGAATATGAGTCCTGAACAAAAACCACGAGGAGAAGAGAGAGTGCATCGGGGAGGGGAGAATGCAGACAAAGGTTGGGAGGTAGGAAGGAGCCCAGCCTGCTCTGGGGATGGAGAGGAGCCAGGCCTGGGTGGAAGGCAGGTGTGTAAGCCCCGAGGAGAGAGTGATGGATAGGCTGGTGAGGGAACAGCCGATTTCAGGGGCCTGCGTCAGATGCATTTGTAGGATACTCTCTTGGAATTTTTCTGGAGAGGTAGGGAATCTGGGTCTGCATGTATTTTTAGCCTGTCTTTTCCGCCCTCTTCTGAGCAATGATTCTAAGAGCTTTCAGCCTGAGGTCATCTGTTTTCCTAGTGCCTGTTCCAGGGAAGCAGATGCCAGCACCACTACCTCACACAGAGGCTGCTGCCGCCCCAGCGCTGACCCCAGGAGAGCGACGTGTCCACTGGACCACAGGAGCAGGCTGTAGGAGGCTGCCCCGTGGGAGGCTCCACAGTCCCGAGCTCTGCCAAAATGTCACCCTTCTGTTCTGGCATGACCCTAGAGGAGAGTTTCTTTAAGGCCCATGGGAAGCCTCAGATGCCTGTTCCCATTTCCTTCAGGGCCAATATGGGCATCCCTCAGGCTGGAAGGCTGTGGAAGGACACGGGTTGTGGGATCCAGCCCTCAGGATTGCAAATGTCTGCCTAAACCTTGGTTACCGGGAATTCTGCCCTTCCTGTCTTCTTACCTCCCAGCTCCCTCCCTCTCCATCGCCATTTCCTACTTCTCTGCCAGCAAGGCAGGGGCAGATTATTTCCTAAGACTCTGCTTTCTCCATTTAGGCATCTATAATGCACACAATGGCTCCTAGAGGAGAGTTCATTTGCTCCCTTGCTACAACCCAGTCTAAAGCTTCTTTTCTGTGCTCTAGGTTCACGTTTTCAAGTCCTCAGTGGACATGACTACTGGAGAATCATGACCCAAAACAATTCAGTCTTCCCTCCAGAATGTAACACCATTCAGCCATCTTGTTTCTGTCAGAGATGCCTCCGGTCTCCTCCCAGGCTGAGCCCCTGAGACATGGCTCCTCTTCTTTACCTCCCACGTCCAGTTAGGCAGCAAAATGGGTCCATCCTTTCTCAGCACCACTTTTCCATTTCTGCCACATCTACCGTTTCAATCCCAGCTCTCCTTGTTGCATGGCAAGATGACCCCCACAGCCCCCAAGTGGTACTTTCCCTGAAGCCCCTTCTCACCCTGCCCCTCTGCAATGCCACTGCCACCCCTTCACAAGTCTTCTGTTACCTCTTTTCTTGTCTCATCAAATCTCAAGTCTTTGCTCTGGCTGCAAGGTCTTTACCTGGTTCCCCGCTTCTGCCCAGCTTTAGCTTCTCCTCTTCCCCTCCTCCTCTCTTCCACTCCTGTCATTCTGAGTTGCTCACCATCCCTGAAACATATCTAGCTTATTTCCATTAGGGGATCTCTGTCCTGTGGATCCCACACCTTCCTCCCTTCTCTCCACTGTATGTCAGATCCCTAGCAAGGATTTAATTAGCCAAAGGCAAACTCAAATTTTCTTCTCAAAGTTCACAAACATTCCTGCCTAGAACTGTCCTCAGATATAGCTTCTAAGTCACAGAAGAAAGTCCTTCTCATTGCTAAAATATTTTAACCATTATTTTTATTTTCGCCAGAGTGGTATTACTCAGTTTGGTGACCCAGGCTTATTAATATGATTCTGCTGAAAAACATAGAACAAGACATGAGCAGACATGGAAGAGATTTGTTGGGGGAAATGGCTGTGAGGAATAAAAGAGAAGGAGCTAGAGAAGGCGAGGACAGCCTTCAGATGGCACTGCATGTTGGACTCCTGTGGAGGAGAGAAGGAAGAAAGAAGGGCTGGGGAGGAAGAGTCTGAGACTGCAGTGTAGTTCTAAGAAAATTTCATCCATGATGCGGAGTCTGACGGGGAGTGCCTGAGCCAGTCACCTCGCTATGGTTGGTCACTGGCCGGAGTAGCCCTTGGGAAGCAGGGCCTTGGCACAAGTGATATGGCGGACCTAGAAGGACAGCAGCAAGAGCCACCTGTCCATCTGCTCATCACAGCAGGCGTTCCAACAGGGCATTCTCAGGGCAGCCACACAACACTTAGTTTCTGCTGCTGAATGAAGATTTGAATGAGGATGCAAACTCCAAATCATTCCAAGGTTAAAGAATTAAATCCAAAAGTATTGGAATGAACTACGTATTCCTAAAGAGAACTCCCTGAGAGAAGGTAATTTATCTTCATTATCACATCAAGGCTGTGTCACCATCATTACCACCATCTCCACCATCATCATGCTATGACCACCTTAACCATCATTACCATCGTCATCACCGTATCATCACCATTCCTCCCATAATCACCACTATCACCTAACCACATCATCACCACTACCATGACCACTATTATTGCCATCAACACTACCACCACCAGCAGGATCATCACCATCATCACCACCACCATTACCACCATCATCACCATTATTATCACCATTACCATTGCCATTTCCACCACCATCACCACCAATATTATCATCACTATTTCCATCATCATCATCATCACCACCACCATCACCATCATGACCACTACCATTATCACCAACCACCAGTACTATCACCATTATTACCACCATTATCATTATGAAGTCAGAGAGTATGGTATGGAGAAAAAGAATCTGATTGCAAGGCTTAACACCTGGGCTTTGATCCCACCTCTGCTGCTGATTTGCTGTGTGGCATTGGACAATTCTCTCCATCTCTGTGAATCTTCATTTTATTTTTCCAATTACAGTACATCTGCTGAGCCAGGCTCTCCTATCTGGAGGAGCGAGTAGGCCTACTGTAAGTCTGACCAGCTGCCAACTCTGAGGCCAAACAATCAATGGCATTGCCTGACATTGACCACACCTAAGGTTTTATGAAAACAGTGGTCATGGTAGCTGCAAAACGGGATGTGACCTTGCCCTGTTTAGAATACCCAAGGGCAATAAAAGCGATTTTGTATCTTTTCCAGTTCCTGTGGGGAGCAATAAATGCATCACTAAACTCAAAGACCTCAGGAATGAGGAGAAATTTCACTGGAGAACTTGGGCTCAAGCTTTAGCTCATAACTATGAAGGCCTAGGTAGGGTAAAGCCTCCCACACTGGTCGCATGACATATTGTGGCCAAGCTAGGCCGTTGATTCTCAGCCGCCAAGTGTTTTCTGGAGCTGCTGGAGGAGGATGGTGGCTGGGTGGGACCTGTCTGGGATGGGGACAGGAATGTTGCTAGAGCACAGCTCAAGGGTGAAATGAAGGCCATAGGCCCTGGGTGATGACAGAGGCAGCTGCCGCAAGCCAGAGTCCCAGCCACATCTGGGCTTCTGATTGCACAATCCAGCTGTCGGCTGGGCCTGCTGACTCCCCAGTGGGATGGGCTGGCTGGGAGACTGGAGGAGGGTGGGCTAGAGGCCTTGGGAAAATTCAGCACCTGCAGATGAGTCTGGTGAGTCCCTCTTCCTTTCGGAGAGTGCCCTGGCTGAGGATGAAAGCGGGTGGGTGGGGGTCGAAGGATCTTTTTCCATTCTCAGTATGCCTTTATCCTGCTCTCTCTTACCCCATGTTCCTAAAAAGGGAATTTCCACTGTTCCCTTCCCACCATCCTGGGGATTGGGCAGGGGCGGAGGGTGAACTGAGGGGCAAAGGGGAGATGGAAATTCCCTTAAAGTTGGCAATAGTTGGGGGTGCCATGTGCAGGACTAAAACTACTAATCTGTGGCTTTAAGTTTGTTCCAGGAAGGATGCATTCTTAGCACCCCCCAACCTGAGCTCCTTTGTACCCAAGCGTCCCCTGTTTCCTGGAACCTGAAAGAGGTTCTTGAGCTGTTTACTCCCTTGGGCTGTCTACTGTGCATGGGCTGTCTACTCTCTCATCAATCTGTGTCCCTCATCTGACCTCTCCCCATGCAGATGTTAAGGCTGGGACCCAGCAAGAGACAGAGTCCTGAGCCCTCCCTAAAGTCAAGAGCCATGTCTCGCTTTGGGAAAGGAGTTCCCCCATGCTTCCCCCACAAAGCTGGGGTTCCTGGGGGATTGGGTGCAGAGTGCCCCAGGAAGGGAGGAGTTGGGGAGGGGGATTCCTTATTCTCCATGATCAGCAGGAGTGAGGCTCTGTGAGGAATAGAACACCACAGCTAATTTTGGCACTCTATTTTTTTTTTTTTTTTGAGAACTGGCACAAAACAGAAAATACAATATTTCCTCAATTTTAAGACTTGACTGATTGTGAGAAGCCCTCTTGATGTAATAACATGTTTTTATTTTGGTTTGTTTTTTTTCTTTGGTGATGGGGTGGAGAGACTTGAGGTGAGAGTGGGTGTGAATTGTTTGACAAGAACTCAAGCCCCTCTTCCTGTATCAGCAAAATTCGGGGCTTTCCAAGATGAAGCCAGAATTCTAAGCCAGTTTCTTCTTGTAATTGTGGCTTGAGTGGAGGTGAGAAGGTTGGATGAGAAAGTAAAGTCATTCCCCTCCTTTCCACAACCCCATTCCTAACACACTTCCCATTCAACGGGCACATTCTCCGAGGGCCAGAGGGACCTTAAAATACACCTCCAAGTTATGTTCAGATACATTCAGGGGAAGGGACCCCAGAATTCCTGCCCCCCAAAAAATAATCCCATCTCAGGGCCACCTCAGGGGTTAAAGATTTCTTCTTCATGTGGAACTGAAATAGATCTCTCGGTACTTCTGGGTTTGAGTTCTACCCTAGCGAGCACAAAGCATAAGTTATGTTTTTTAATAAAATGGCAAGTATTATTAGACCTTCTCTTCTTTTGATGAAATTTTCATACCCCATTTCTTCTGTTTGAAACATGGATTTCAGACTCCTCCCCATCTCGCTTCCCCTTCTAATTGTCAATATCCTGTTTAAAGGGTTGAAGCCACAACTTAGTGCCATGCATCAGAGATGGCGTGGTACCCGTGGGACCCTTCCTAAGTGATGACATGGTACATTTTTTCATTCCAAGACTGCAAGTATTTTTGTGTCTGTCTGTTTGTTTTTCACTGAGCTTATAGTCAATCAAAATTCTTAGGCCCTTTACAAACTGAAATAATCTTCTATGTCCTGGCAATTTGTATTTGGTTATTTTCTAGGACCTTAATATAGGATTTTGTACTAAACCTACATTTTAAAATACTTAATTTTGTTAGATGCACCTTATCATCTCAACCAGAGTATTAGTTTCCTATAGCCACTGTAAAAAAATTAAAACACACCACACAAATGTATTATCATGTAGCCCTGCAGATCAGAAGTCAAAAGTGGACTTCACTGGGCCGAAATGTAGGCCTAGGCAGGGCTGCGTTCCTCTGCAGGCTCTAAGAGACAATCAATTTCCTTGTCCTTTTTAGTTTCTAGAGGTTGCCAGCATCCATTGGCTCAAGGCCCTTTCCTCCATCTTTAAAGTCAGCAGCACAATATCTTCAAACCTCTCTCCTACTCTGCTTCCACCCTCACATCTTCTTCTCTAACTATTCAAAAGATTCTTTCTTTCTTTCTTTTTCTTTTTTTTTTCCATTGACCAGCCACAGCAGTATCAAAGGATTCTTGTGATTACATTGGGCCCACCCAGATAATCCAGGATCATTTTCCCTTCTCAAGATGCTTAACATAATCATACTTGCAAAGTCCCTTTTACCGTGAAGGGTAACATGTTCTTAGATTCCAGGGATTAGGACGTGGACAATTTTGAGAGGGCCATTATTCTGCCTACCAACCAGTTAAGATATTTTGGCTCCTGATTGTAGAGTCTAATGTACTAATTATTTCTGTTAACAGTTACAGCATCTGTCAAATTGATTTGCGTCCAGCCATTATTCTCATGCAAACTACTGATGAAAATGTTGAGGAAGGCAGGAACCAGTATAGTCTTCAGGATGACACTGGTTCATTAACAAACACTCTTGGATTATGATCATTCATACAGTTAAGAGTCCACAGGTAGACTACGTTTCCCCCTGATTTTTTCCTTCCTTTTCTCCTACCTTCCTTCCTTTCTTTATTTTCTTTTCATAAACCCAATTCATATAAGCACTGCACCAAATTACAGAATATAGGAGGGAACAAGCTAGAAACAGTCCCTTCTTCACTGGGTCTTATAGTATATTGGTAAAGAAATATTATTAAACAATTATACTAGCTAAGGTTTGATTTGGCAGTGCCTACTGGAGATGCAACTTCAGTGCCTTAAAGAAAAAACTATTTCTCTTTGCCCATGAGAGAAGCCTAAGGTAGGCAGCCCACAGTTAGTAGAGCAGTGCATGAAGTCATAAGAAATCCACACTGTTTGGATGTTTCTGCTTTACTACCCTGGCTTCCATTCTCAGGGACACCTCATATTCCAAGATTGATGCCGAAGCTCCAATCATTTCACCCTCTTTCAAGTATGAGGACGGAACAGGAAGCAAAGATAAAGAAACGTCTCTGCCCCTTAAAAGGGTTTTCCTGGAAGTTTCATACAATACTTCTACTTACATCTTACTGGCTAGAGCCTAGTTAATTACTTGGACACATCTGGCTGCAAAGGGAAGCTGGAAAATATAACTTTTTGTTTGTTGCATTGCAGCTTCCACAGGGTACCAATGCAATTCAATGGGAAAAGGAAAGTCTTTTCAACAAATAGTGCTGGAACGACTAGATAGCCATATGGAAAACAAAATTCAATGCTGACTCGTAACACAAAAATTTATTAGACATGGATTAGATCAGAATGTAAAAGCTAAAACTATAAATCTTTGAGAAGAAATCATGAGATAATATTTTTATGACTTTGGGGAAAAGATTTCCTAGGTTGGGCAAAAAAGTACTAACCATAAAATTTAAAAAATTATAAACATAACTTTTGCTCATCAAAATTAAAAATATTTGCTTATCAAAAGATATTATTATTAGAAAAATGAAAAAGCAAGATACAAACTAGAAGAGCTCTGTCTCATATCCAGAATAAAGATACAAATCAATAATAAAAAGATAAACAATATAATAATAACAATTCTACTTACACTGATATCAATACAGTCAGCCCTCTGTGGGTTCCACATCCATGGACTCAACCAACCACGGATAAAAAATATTATTAAAATGCCCAGTAACAAATAATAATACAACAATAAAAATAATATGAATAAAAAACCAATATCATATAACAATTGTTTGCATAGCATTTATATTGGATTAGGCATTCTAAGTTATCTACAGATGATTTAAAATACATGGAAGGATGTGCATGGGTTATATACAAATACTACACCATTTTATATAAGGAACTTGAGTATCCATGGATTTTGGTAGGGGGATCCTGGAACAAATCTCCCATGGATACTGAGAGATGACTATTTTGAAGAACGGTTTGGCAGTTTTGTATAAAGTTAAACACATACCTAATGTATAACCAGCAATACCACTTCCAGGTATTTACCCAAGAGAAATAAAAACACAGATCCACAAAAAGGTGGTTCATGATTGGTCATAATTTGCAGAAGCTTATTCATAATTACCCCAAAGTAAAAGCAACCCAAATGTTTATCAACAGATAAATAGATTTTTAAAATTGTGGTCTAATTGTACAGTGGAATACTACTCAGCAATACAAAGGAATGAACCATGACGGATACATGCAGCAGCATGGATGACTCTCAAACACATCATTTTAAATCAAAGAAGTCAGGTGTAAAGAGTACATACTATATAATTCCATTTATAGAAAGTTCAAGAACAGATAATACTAACATGATAGAAAGCAGAACAGTGGCTTGCTTTGGGGGTGGAGGAGGGGAAGACCCCCCCGGAAAGTGGCATAAAAGTGATGGGAATATTCTCTACCATGACTGAGGTGTGGTTTTCACCAGTGTGTATATATGTGTCAAAACTTAGGCTGTAGTGTGCAATTAACTGTATGTAAAATATATCTCAATAAAAATTAAAAAGTCAAATTTGTAAGTACAGCATGGTGAAAACATGGCTCAGTAATAGTTCGTATGATAAAGAAATATGGCCTCAAATTATCTATAACTGATTTGAACCACAAGTATGAAGTGATTGTTAAGAAAAAAAACTTTACACTAATAAAGGTTGTATACCCAGGTCCAAGTAGAAAAAATATAACTATACCAGTTTTCTTTTGGTAAATATTTGCCAAGTATATGTACTTTTTTATCTTTTGCTTTTAACTTTCCCGTGTTCTTATGTTTACAACATATCTTCTAAAAGCACTTAGCTGTATTCTCAAGTAACCAATATAAAGTGATGAAAACCTTTCCCTTTAAACTGGACAGTTTAATTAATTTACACTTACTGTGATTATTAATTCATTTGGGTTCATTTTATTATATTATTTTGGATTTTCTATTTTCTCCAATTTCTCTAGTTTTTTTCTGTTTCTCTATTCTTTTGAATTATTGGAGGGCTTAATATTCCATTTTATCCCTCTTACTTGGAAAATACATATTTGTTTATGTTCTATGGGAACTTACCTTTTCTACATTGCTACTTAACAAAGTCCAAAGTTATTCAATATATCTATAGTCTTTCTAAACAATATGAGGACCAAGCATCTTCTAACTTTTGCATGCTAAAGTATTTATTGTATTTAAAGTATTGTATTTCATTCCCACGTGTGTAATGCCCCCAAATTAATCATCATGATAATTCTTGTTTTATAGAATCAAAACTTCTTTAGATTTGTCTATATGTTTACCAACCTTTTTGTTCACTATAGTTTCTCACATCCCACTACTAACCTCTGGGTTCAAGTTCTTTTTTCCTGAAAAGCATCCATTAGTAGGCTTTTCAGTGAGGGCCTGCAAGTATGCGCCTGCTGTTCTTAGGAAAATCTCATTATTTCATTCTCACTTTTGAATTATACTTTATCTGGGTGTGGAATTTTAGTTGGCAGTTGCTTTCTCTCAGTACTTTGAAGATGGTCCAGTTGTCATCTGACCTCAGTTATTGCTGATGAAAAGTCTGTACTTTTAAATATTTTTCCTTTGTGAGTAATCTGTCTTTTTCTACTGGCTGCTTTTATTATCCGTTGGGTTCTGCAATTTCTTGACACTTAATAGACTATGAAGTGTCTAGGTGTGGATTTCTTTTTATTTCTCCTGTTAGGAACTCTTATTTCTTGAATATGAGATGCCATGATTTTCATCAAGAACATGGATAGTTCTTAACTGTTATCTCTTTAAATATTGCCTCTTCCTCATTCTTTATTCTTTGTATTTAGAAATTTATATTTGATACTTTCTCTTTCTTCCTGAAACATTTATTAAACTCTTATTTATATTTCCATCTCTTTTTCTTTCTGTCCTGCAATTTGGGGAATATTCTCAAAACGGTCTTCCAGTTGACTAATTATCTCCGTGGCTGTGTTTAATATGCCCACCCACTGAGTTTTTAATTTTGGTGAGTCTACTTTTCTGTTCTAGAAGTTCCACTTGGCTCATTTAAAGATTCACCTGGTCTTTTTAGAAGGCACTTTTGTTTTTTCATATGTTTAATATTTTCTTTTGTCTTTAATATTTAAAACACATTTATTTTACAGTATTTATGTGGTAGTTCTATTATCAGAATTCTTAGGAGTTTACTGCAACTACTAGTTAATTACAGATTTTTTTTTCCTCCGAGTTTCATCTTCAGAGGGTCTTTATGGAAATCTAGTGCTATCTGGATTAAGCCTGTATTATTCAAGGATTTTGTGTTTGCTTCTGCCAGACATTTTAGGGATATCACTGGGATAAAACTGCTTTTCCTGAGGATCCTATGAGGAGCACAAACATGAAGCCCAAGCTTCCAAGAGGGCAGACAAATGGTTAAAAACTTTTAGGGGATTTTTTTTTTCCCACATCTAAATCATAGACAGAGAAAGTAGGCAATTGAATATTATTCGATTTCATTTTTGCACTTAGAGCATATCCCACGATACTGGAATTATGAAGGGAAATAAATTCCATGGACCATTGATATTTTTGGTAGGGAGTACATTTCATGGGCCCATGTCTGGTCTCTTGTTTCCACATGGGCATTGAGACTCAAGCTTCTTGATTTCTGAGTTTGAGAAACCCCTGTATATTATGAGACCATTTAAAACATAACTGCTTACATTCATGGGGGCTCAACCAACTTCTTTTACATCATGGAAAAATCGACAAAAAGAGAGAAACTTGATGTTTTTAAATGATAACTTAGGCATTCTGCTGAACTCTGTGTAAGCATCATCCCATTAATCCGCAGTGCAACCCTAAAGGTGGTATTATTATTCTCACTTTTACAGGTCAGGAAACAAAGCTTCAGAGAGGTTAAGTGATTTTTTTCCGAGATCACACAGCTAGTTACTAGCAGTGACAGGCTTTAATCCTAAATTTGATGGATACCATAGTCCAGGTGTTCCCTCATTTCATATATATATATATACACATATATATAAAATAATATACAACACACATATATAAAATAATATAAAACACATTTATATATTAAATATATATTTTTTAAATATATATTAAAACACACATATATAAATGTGTTTATATAAATTTTTTCATTATTACTTATTTTATATACAGAGAGCGAGATAGAGAATTTTTAAAAATCCAACCTCCTATCTTTAAAAAAAATACCTTTCATCACCTGTGCTTCCCCTCAGCTAATAAACCTTAATGACAGAAGAAAGTCTTTTGAAGGATTAGTGGACCATGATACCTGTTCAGGCCCCTTTATTATCAGGATCCCTTCTCGTTGTACTCCAAGATCGCCTCTGCTCTCGTCTTCAGTAGACCCTCTAACTGCTACATCTATGGCCCCTAACCACCTTGGCTTTGGCAGGATTTCCTCTTGTTCCTCGACTCCTTTGTTAGAAACTTCCTCTGTTGGCTTCCTGAGTTCTGTCCATTCTTCATCTACATCTTTGCTTTCCATCTCTTTCTCCTTTTCATATCTAAAGTGAAGGTATTTTTCCACTTCCCTCATCTTCCCCTAGACTCTTCTCTCCTTTTGCTCCTTTTCCTCCTGGTGGGCTCACCAGTCCCTTAGCTTTGACCTCCACCTCTAAGCAGGTGACTCTTGAATTTCCATTTCCAGCTCAGTCCTCCCACTCCAACTTCAGACCCCCGTGTACAATCACCTACCAGACGTCTCTACATGGATGACTCACAGGGACCTCAAATTCAATGTACCCACATCCCTACTCATCATCTTTCTCCTGAAACCTGCCTGGGTCTCATCAGAGTCTGTACTTTACTTCCTATCCGTGCATACAGCTCTGGTCTCCTCATACTTCCCACAGATTATACATTACCTCACAAAATATCTCAACCCACAGTTCATTCTAAGATCCCAGTGTTCCTGTGGTCTCCTTCCATGGCCTTGATCTTGCTGTTTCTCTCTCCTTGAATGCCTCTCTTTGCTTTTCCCTACTTTTACTTCTGGTTTTCAAAACCTTGCCTGACCTACGCGGTCCAACTCAAATTTAACTCCTATATGAAGCCATTCCTTATCTCTGCCTCCTTTAAACAAATCCCTTGGTAAATTTTAACAGATGCTGTCTGTGCCCATATCCTCTTGCCCTTTCCATTTTAGTGCATTCTGGCTCAATTTCCAAGTACCAGCCCCCACATTTATTTTCCAGAGGGGGTTCTCTGGTCACTGGTAGCTTTGTCCTCCATACAGCAGGCTAGAAGTATGGGTATGTTAACATTCCCTACAAACAGCTTCAATCAATACATACCCGGCTCCTCATTCTTGGGTAAAATGACTGAGCAGGGGTCTTATGTTGGCCCCTGGATAGTCTCTAGTCAGATTCTAAACTGTAGTTGCCTACAGTGGTAACTGTCTTGTTAGGGCACCCACCGACAGCCCTCCCTTCCTTTTCTCAGGTCCCCACTCCTGGAAATACCTCTTAAATACATAACTTCACTTACATCCTTGTCTCAGGGCCTGCTCTGGAAGGCTCTAGCTAGGATGCATGTGGCCTGTGGCCATCCCAGCACACTCACATTCAGCGTTGTTTTTTGATGCTGTTCATCCTTCTGTTTCCAGCCTTGGTGGAGCCCTGCCCATCAAGGAGGATGAGGGAATCGTGGTTCAATGAAAAGGCCCTGGAGCCTACAGATATAAGTTAGGGACTGCTCGTGGTGTATGCTGTATGTCAGAAGGCCACTCAGCACAGACTATGTGTGTGTGCATGTGTTTACGTGTGTGTGTATGTGCGTGTATGTGTGTGCGTGTGTGTGCATGTATGTGTGCATGCGTGTGTGCATGTGTGTATGTGCGTGTGTGTGTATGCATGCATGTGCTTGTGCAGTTGAAGCCATGTGAGCAGGAGAACACCCAGAAGAGAGAGGTGGGGGGAAGTGGAGTCCTCAGTGGTGGAGGCCCAACATGGGGAGGCCTGATAGACAGTGGCAGAAAAATGGTTCCAGAAAGCTAAGCTGAGGCAGATGAGGCTGAAAGTCGAAGGTGCGAAGAAGGGTTTTACCTTTTAAAAAGTAAGCAATGAACTAGAACCTTGAAGAATACTATCCCAACCTGAGCATGTCAACTTCGCCTTCTGCCCCAGGGAGGCCCCACTTTACTTGCAAGGATTTCTTCAGGCCAGTAGCACCAGGAACCCTGGGCTCTGGGCCCCTGCCTGCCCATCAGCACTCATTCTTGGTGACCCAGTGCCCTTCCCAAGGGCCTAAGACCCACCCAGGAACCAGACAGGAGGGCCAGACCTGCTCAACACCCTGATCCCTAGCTCAGGCACTTCACAAATGTCTGCTCTGCATCGCCCCTATCTTCACCTCTGAGTCATTCTTGACTCACTCCAGTCCTTTCCTCTCTGTCCCTCCAGGACAGGCCTGGAAGCCAGTGGGACTGGGAATTGTTCTGAGTGGAGAGAGTGTTTCAGGCCCTCGTGCTGACCTCCACCCTCCTGCAGGCTGGAATTGTATGAACAGCACACTCCTTCCAGTGAATACACCATACTCACCCACATGTGCCTCAGCCAGCAGCCCTGGCCCTGGAGGACTGGGAGGCAACAGCATTTACCAAGGAGATGGGGCAAGGCCAGGATGCCCCAAAAGGCCGGACTGGGGGCCAGCATCTGTCTGGGATGACCTCCTACCTGCTTCTGAGACAGGGACCTAAGGCTGTTTCTCAGCCCGCCTGGGGAGGAAATGGGACTTCTGCAGAAGATTCAAGCTCTATAAAGATAAGCCATGCTAGAGAGAGGCAGATGGGAGCAGTGTGGAAGAAAGGAAGTTCTTTGGCTTAGGAAGAATGGTCCCTGCAACTCTGCCCATTAAACTCAGAGATTTAAACTGGGTAGGAGCTGCCTGGATTTAGGCTAAGCATCAAGAAAGGACCTCATGAAAAAAATCAATGAACGAGGCAATGTTGACCACCTGCTCTGAAACTCTGCACTGTTAGGCCACTTGTGACAGAAACAAGGGAAGAAGCCATCCTTACCCCCAGGAAGGAGGCATCCTTACTTACAAGTGTCTTCTCCCATGCCCTAGGGACCTCCCCACAGACCCTTCCTCCACCCCCGCATCCCTGGGGTCAGAGACAGAAGCCTTTTCTCCTGGCAAAGCCTGGTCTCTCCTATGTCCTTCAGCCAGGACACTCTGGTTCCTTCCATCCCTTTAGGTCTCTGCTATGATGCCAATCTCCTCCCAGGAATGCTGGGTCTAAATCAGGCCCTCCTCAAGACCACTGTGTCCCCTTATCACCCCCAAAGGACATTATATTATGCATTGACTTACTCACTTATCAATTGTCTGCCCCCACTAAAATCTAATTCCCATGAAAGTAAAGATGTTGTCTTATTCCCTTTGGTATCCCTGACATTCAGACAGTGCCTGGAACAGAGGAGGAATTATTCCAGGAGGTACAAAGGGGTGGCCTCCATCTGTGGAAGCTCGCAGTCTTTAGAGGAGGGAGAACTCTACATCAATGAAAGAGCTAGACAGCAGCTTAACACTAGGAAAGGGTGTTATGGGGCTTGTCTTGGCAGTTGAAGAAAGGCTTTCTGGAGTAGGTGAACCTTCCATGGGACCCAGAATGATAGGAATGAGTGAGGAGAGAAGGAGGGAGTGGCATCCAAGTGGGGAGCCCTTCTACATAGGCCAATTGGCCATGATGAGTGGTGTGTGGGGTGCAGGGGGGAGGCTTGGGAGGCTGGAGCAGTGAGAAGATGTGGTGGCTTTGTAGAATGGCCTCTACCTGTGTTCTCTTCCCCAGTGCGCCACCATCCTTGGAAGCCAGTGTCTTGTTCATTGTAACAGCAGTGGTGGCATAAATAGTATGGTGGAAGTGTTGGGCAGGAGAGAAAACAGGGGACTCTCAGGAGAGCTGAGTTGTAGTTTTACTCTGGTCATTCATACACTGTGCGGGTCACCTGGCCAATCCAATCCTTTGTTTTCTCATCTGTAAGGCCAATGATTCATTTATTTACTCACCAAACATTTCTTGAGCACTGACTGTGTACCAAGTACTGTCCAAGACACTGGGAACAAAGTCAGGTCCTAGCTGGACACGGTCCCTTTCTGCTGGAGCTTGCAATCTGCTGCGAAAGCCACACGTCAAATAACCTACCTACAAATTCATCATTTCATATTTCAGCAGTGTTATGAAGGGAAGGTGCCAGGTGCTAGATGAAGGAATAGCAAGAGAACTCATTTAGAATGTGGATCAGGAAGGGCCTTCTGAGGAGGGGATATTTTATCTGAGACCTGAGATGAGAAGACATCAACCAGGGGAAAAATGGAGGAAAAAGCCTTCCAGACAAGAGAACAACAGGGGCAAAGGCCTAGAGATAGGAGAAAGCTTGTCTTGTTCAAAAACATGGCAAGTGGCTGACATGGCAGGAGTGAGACTAGAGGGGGCAGATGGGGCCAGACAGTGCACAGCCTTGAGAACCATGGTCAGGAGTTTGAACTTTATCACAAAGCAGCTGAAAACCTACTGCAGGATTCTAAGCAAGGTGGTAGCATAGTCCAGTCAATATCTTAAGAATGGAGGCTTAGACTAGGGTAGTGGTGGTAGAGATAGAAAGAAGTGAGGTGAGTGAATCCTGGACACATCTGGGAGGTGGAATCCATAGGTTCTGGTAGTGGATGGATATGGCAGGTGAGGGAGGGGAACCAAGGGTCACTTGGTTTCTGACATGATGCAGAGAGGCCTGTGAAAGGGATAGGGAGCCTGGGGGAGGAAGAGATATAGGGGTAAGATGGAGAGCTCAGTTTTGGACATGCTAAGACGGAAGTAGCTGTGGTGTTTCCAAGTAGAACATCTTGAAGACTGTCTGGAGCACAGAAGAATGTTCTGAGCATGAGGGCAAATTTAAGAATCAGGGCATATGGTATTCAGAGCCAAAAGGTGAGACTTCCATTGCCTGCATCCCAGTAAAAGTAAAAGGATCATGGATTCATGGATGGTAGAGGAGCTTTGCCACATTCCACAGCATCAGCAGGAGTGAGGGTGAAAAGGTGCAGGCAGTTGGCTAGAGTCATGGGATCTCAGCCTCCCTGTTTCATCTGAGGCATTAGGATGACAGACTCGTAGTGAGTCTGTTGGTGTGAGTGGGAGTCTTAGTGCCTGAGGAGTGGCCGGGAGGAGCCATTGGGTATTTTGAGAGGAAGATTAGGGGTAGCGGAGAGGCTTGAGCCAAGGAGGCAGGGCTGATGAGGATAGAATCAAGGGACTGCTGGATCAAACAGCCAGGCAGCTGACCCTTAAGGGGCTCTGGCAAATGCCATATCAAAAAAAAAAAAAAGGAATTGTAATCAGCCTTGCCCTAATTGGAGAGCTTAATAATCTCCTTCTCCTCCCTCTCCTCTTCCCCTTTCTTTATCTTATTGTTTCTTAAACTAGAGATCAAATCAGCTCTCTGGCCCTGCCACTAGATTGCACCTGAGGAACTCAGACCAAGGGTTTGGCCAAGAAAGCCAAAGGGGAAGAGACTTCATGAGATGTGGGAATTGCAGGCGTGGGGTTATAGGGGAGGGAAGAGGTAGGGGCTGGGAAGTGCTGCAGCAGGGGTGAAGCTGTGGCAGCGGACTCAACTCAGCAGACCATCTCCTTCCAGTCACTCTTCCCTGGAGTGTCCCTTCGACAGGGACAAGGTTTGAATGAGAAGCCCTCAGGGAAAGATGCTCAGGCCCCAGTCCCAGGGACCTGAGCTGAAATCTGCTGCCTGAGGGAAGTTTGAAAAAGCTTGCCCTGATGGTAACTGTGAAGCTGTGATTACTCAGGGCTCCCGGCAGAGCTCCTGGCAAAAATCACAGGAAGTGACTGGTATGGTAATTAGTGTGACTGAGAAGTCCAAGTCCTGGTTCAGATCCAGGGTGGGGTTCTTTCCATTGTTCTGTTTCTCATCTCCTCTTCTCAGCCACAGCTGGAACCTCTACCGGCCTCTGCAGGCTGAGTTTGACCCCAATTCCAGAGTGGCAGGGACCACTAACTGTTGCCCAGTATCTGCTCTCCCCACCTTCTAGGTACATGGGAGGTGGCACTTCCCCATTCCTTAGGAATTAAGAGTGGCCATATGGCTTGCTTTGACTGAAGATATGTGAGCAGAAGTGTTCTGTGCCCCTCTGGTTAATCAAACTTGCCTGGCCATGCTCAGCTCTCCACCTCTGTCTTGTTGCAGCAGCTGTGTAGGCACCTGCTGATGTGGAGGGGCCATGTTAAGACATTGCACAGAAGAGCCTGACAGGAGAGTCACCCAGACCTGCTATGTTAAGTCACTGATACTGAGGGCTATTTGTTACCATATCATCACTTTGCTTATGCTGACTGATACCAAACTGACTGCTATGTGGCTTTTGTGGGGCAGAGATGGAAAGTGGATAAAAGATAGAAGAGTTATCTTCCAGAAGTCTATAACACCCAGGGTTAATAATTTTTCTTTGGAGTTAATTCTGGTCTGCAAGAACAAATGAACTAGAACAGTGACAGTGGGAGGAATTCTGATGAATAGTGACCATTAGATAGCCAGTGAGATTTCCAAAAACTCTGAGAAAAATAGTCACTCATTAGTTCATGCATTCTGTTGGTTCCTCTACATTTATTCATAGGACAGTTGTGAGTGCTGGGCACTATGCTGCGACAGAGGAGATGGAGATTGGAATGGAAGGCCACTGCTTTTGCCTTCTGCAAAGCCTAATAGAGGGCAGAGGCCCTTACAACCCCAGAATCTTGAGACAGATATGGTAAGGCTGAGGCAGGAAGATTGCTTGAGCCCAGGAGTTCGAGGTCAGCCTGGGAAACATAGTGAGACCTTGTCTTTACAAAAAATAAAAAAAATTAGCCGGGTGTGGTGGTACACACCTGTAGTCCCAGCTACTCAGGAGGCTGAGACAGGAGGATCACTTGGGCCTGGAAGGTTGAGGCTGCAGTGAACCAAGCCATGGTTATGCCACTGCACTCCAGCCTGGGTGAAAGAGCAAGACTCTGTCTCAAAAAAGAAACACACAGAGAGAAGGGGGGTGGGGGGTGGGGGGGAGAGAGAGAGAGAGAGAGAGGCTTCCAGGGAAATCTTGAATGATTTTGATGAAGAAAGGAAAGAAAAAGCTTAAACTGAGATGTGAGAGGTGCAGACACAAAAGGAAGAAAAAGAATCACAGACCAGGTTGAGAAAACTCCAAGTTGCATTTCTGTGTCAGTCCGCTCTTATGTTGCTATAAAGGAATATCTGAGGCTGAGTAACTTATAAAGAAAAGAGGTTTAATTGGCTCATGGTTCTGCAAGCTGTATAGGAAGCATGGTGCCAGCCACTGCTTCTAGTGAGGCCTCAGGAAACTTCCAATCATGATGGAAGGTGAAGGGAAGCCAGCACGTCCCATGGTGAGAGCGGGAGCAAGAGAAAGAGAAAGGGGTGGTCTCAGATCCTTCTAAACACCTAGATCTCATGAGAATTAATTGAGCAAGAACTCACCTATTACCAAGGCAATGATACTAAGCCAATCATGAGGGATCTGCCCATGATCCAATCACCTCCCCCCAGGCCCCACCTAGGAATCACATTTCAACAGGAAGTTTGGAGGGGCAAACATTTAAATCATATCAATCTCAGTCACTAATTCTATGGACATTTACTGAGCATCTACTATGTGCCAGGCATGGTTCTAAATGTTAGGAGGATACAGGGTACACAGGCAGGCCTGGAGAGCATCAGTATTGGACATTGATATGAGAAATGTGTAATAAGGGTTATGAGAAAGGGGTTAATACAGAATGAGTGGCTCTGCCTGGGCATTTGGGAAAGGCCTTTATGTGTGCAGACTGCAAACGAGTTCACAGTTCACTCATTCATTCATTTAACCTCCTTTTAGGCCCTGTAAGCCTAGAAGGGGGCTATCTGGGAGGGGCTGTGCCCTGACGCAAGGGCCCAGAGTCAGGCTGAACTGGGGCAGGCATCTCCCCAGGGGGCAGAAGCACTGTAGCTGTGGGAATCTTGCATCCTGGTGACAAGGAGAAGCCACCAGCCTGAGCTGAGCCACACATTAAGGGACAAAGTGAGGGCTTTGGAAAGAAATGAGTCACACTGTCAACATCTGAAAGGATAGGAGTCAGGTCGGAAAGGAGGGCAAAGGGGACTGGAGAGCTGTTAGGAGCAGGCTCACCATGTCCAGAGCCTTGATGTGGCTGCATACAGGAGATGGAGTTGCTGACCACAATTTGCTGGATTGATTTGGACTAAGAAAATTTTGTCAAATTTTAAAAATCACAAAAATAGACCTATTTTTGCTTAAAAAAAAAAAAAAGAAAAAACCACTGGAGAGAAGGGTCAGATACTTCTCTAAAATGGGCAGATATTAGTATGCGAGCTTTGGTGAGTACTAGGGAGCATCAACCCTCACCACCCTGCGCATGAGTAGTGCAAGGTCATGTCTCAAGGTGCAAAGCTGGGATCCTGACCACTGAGTCTGGATGGTCACCAGGCAGCCGCCGAGAGCTGAGCTTCCCTGACTGGGGCCGTGAGACTGCCTGGCTCACACCTTGTGGAGGACTGAGACTCCCCACCCCCAGGGCCTTCCGAAACTGCCGCAGACAAGGTTGCTTTCCACAGGCCCAGCTTCTGGGGGCCCTGGAACCCTGTGCCCAGACTTCTCTTCTTAGGCCAGGGCTGTGGGGCCGTCACAGCATTTTTCACATGTGTGTGTGATTTCTTGGTTTATGTTGGTCTTTTTCTGTCTTTAATTAAATTCCTTTTGGAAAAAATCCATTTTCACAGCACCAAGGGATTAAAAGTTCTCAGTTTTGTTTTTGATTTTTGTTTTTACTCCATCTGTGCCATGGCTTGGGGCCCTTAGTCACTGATTTTCATGTTGGGGACAGCAGGCACCTGACTGAGCTGTGGGCAAGCAGGGGAATGGTGTTGAGTGAGGTGACAACTTGAGACCAGACAGGTGGCAAAGCTAATGAAAATTTTGTCCCCTTACTTCCATACACTGACCCTAAATGGCCACCCTCTTCAAAAAGGACCACAGCCCCAAATACACACTGCTCTCAGCCCTGATCCCTCTTTAGTCCGTCCCTCCGAGACCCTCCCCTCTCGCCCTGTGTGGCCAAGTCCCAGCCTGGACACTCTGTCTTCAAAGGTAAAAGACAAAGCTGGCTTGTTGCTCCGTATTTGTCTTGGGAGCGCTTATTCCTAGGAGGGCCTCCTGGCCTCCCAGGCCAGGAATAGCACCAGTCTACAAGACCAGCCTGCCTGCCCTGCCAGCCCTTCTGAATTGCTTGTTTTTATTAAAATTCTTCTGCACGCGCAATCCCTGATGGTGTGTGGATTTTGGATGAGGCGGTGTGGGGGACCCGGGGAGAGGAAGGCCCTAGGCTTATTGGGCCTGGTGTTTGTTTGGCCTGCCTGTCTAGAGTGGTAGAGAATGGAAGTCTATAAAAGTGACCCAGGATTGGTGCCCCAGAGCTCGGCAGAATGTGACACAAGGGCCCATGCCAGGCTTGGACTGGGTCTGGGCTATCAGCCCCCAGATGATATGATACAGAATAGCTCTGGAGAGCTGCAGGAGTGGAAAATGACACGGCTCTGCACTGTTGCACAAATCATATGAGAACTGCTCCCTCTCGGCTTCTACCTGCAGGCTCCTGCTTGGCAGCTGTCCCCTGGCCAGACGCAGCATTTTGAAGCAGCCAGGGGCCACTGTGGCAGCTTCAGCAATATAGAAATGGCCAGGAGCAGGGTCGGGCGCCTTGGCTTCCAATTTGTTCTGAGTCTGGTTTGGTCCCAGGCTCTAAACCCAATGCTCTTTGGGGCTGTGTGTCACCTTCCCAGGCCCAAACATCTCTCAGCATTCCCCACCTGGTCTCGGAGGGGGACAGTGCCCCAACTCCAGGGTAGAACCTGTTCTGTATGGTTGGACTTGCACACAGAAATTCTACTCCCATCATTCAATTCAATTTACCTGGATATGGGTTTCCCTCTTGCCCCACTCATCCCCACTCCTGGGCCTTTAAGTGAGTCATTCTCCTGGGAGGCCTGGGGTGAGATAGGCAGACAATGACAGAGAGTGGCATAGGAGCTTCCAGCCAAAGAGTGCAACTTTCAACATCACAGCCAAAGGCCTAGATGCGTGCTCTCCCTACAGGCTGGGCTCTGGGCCCCTGCTGAGGTGACCACCCCCACAAGACCTACGGGAACGTGGTGGAGGGTGCGGGGGGGGGGGGAGCAGTTTTCAAGTCAGGAAATTGCAAAAGTTCCAGCGTCCACAGCCAAAGGCTCAGTGTGGAAAATTTCAGGCTCCAAACAGGGTTCCAGAGGAGGAGGAAAGGAGCGATGGGGCCAAGATACTTGTCCCCAGCTTCCCAGACCTGGGCCCTCCCCTCACCTGCAGGAGGTATGTCGAGAGACCAGGGCAGAACTCTCTAGCAGTAACCTCTGTAGAGTCCAGGGGCTGGCTCACACACCTTCCCGACTGGTCAGAGAGAAAAATGCATACAAAACAATCCTAGCTTCCAGGGAATGCTACAAAGGAATCCCAGCCCTCAGTGTTCGGAGGGAAACTGAGGCACAGTGAAAGGAATCTGCTGTGGATAAGACCAAAGTTTCATCGTAGGGGACTGTCTCACCCACATATCGGGCAAGCGTCACAGTTCGACATAAGAAGGGGTGTATTCTCATGGGGGAAGGTTCAGGGTAGGACTGGTGGTCTTGGAAGGTCTCCCCTCTCCTCAGATTCTTTCTGGGGACTTGCTCTAGGAAGAGCTGAGGCTCAGGGTAGCCAGGACAATGAAGTGGTGGAATGAATTGGGGAGTGGGTGCCAGGCATGGAGGCCAAGAGTGTCTGCAGCCATGCCAGCCAAGACTTCCTCACTGCCCGTTCAGCCCCTACTGCCGTGTCCCCCCGGTGGGTCCCTGCTCTGCGGCAGCCACGCTCCAAGTGGCAGGGCTCCCACCTGCCATCAGGAATCACCAGGGCCCCACAGGCAACCCGGTGACCCGGCGTCCTGGCCAGGACTGTTTGACGGGGCCTGGGGGGAGCCGCCTGCCCGCCGCCACCAGCATCTCCGCCGCCTACTTGGGCCTCCTCGGGGCTGCTGGAGCCGGGCCGAGAGCGTGCAGCCTGCCGGCTTGCAGCTGGGGATTTCACTCGGAGCCGCTACATTTGGAACCCATTATTTAATCATTAATTTCCTCCTCTCGTCGACCCCTTCCACCCCGCCTCAGCTCGGCGCCCCCGCCCCAGATTATATCTCCACGTGGTGCTTTGCAGTGATCCTTGACAGGGCTTCTGTGCTGGGGACGGGAGGCGGGGAGGGGAGCGGCAGCTGGGGCTGGCCCAGGGCTGCTCAGTAGGTTGGTTGGGAGAGAAGGAAGGGCAGCCCTGGACCTGCGGGGCTGGAGGGAGCAAAGTATCCAGACCCTGACCCTGGGAACTAGTGGTGTGAGCTGTGCCTGGCTGAGGGTGTAAGAACAGGGACACCGCTCCCTCCCCCTAAAGCTCAGGGCAGTCCAGCTGACCCAGCCCCGGTGTTTTGAGGTCAAGGGCACCTGAAGCTCCTTTAAGCCTCTATGTCCTGCCATGGAGCTCCCTGCCCCCATTCTACCTTGGGGGGTGCATGGGGTGGAGAGAAGGTGAGGGGGGGGGTTGGAGGCCCATTCTGGATAAGGCTGTAGTCTGTGCCCTCCACTGTCCTGGGGACCATCTTCCACCCCCAGCCTTGTGCCCATCCAGGTAACGCGGCATGGCTCACCTCAGAGAGCTCCCAGTCAGACCCAGGAGTCTGTAGGGAGCACCTCCTGGCTGAGTGAGGGACCAGGAGCCTCTATCACACTTTGCAGGACTCAAAAGGAGGTAAGGCTGAGGGTGCCCACACTTCCTGCATTCTCTGTTCTCCCATAGACCCTTCATTACACGCTCCAAGATCAGAGAGCTGAGGGATTCCTGGGAAGGGGCGGCGCTGAGGACACTGTGCACCTGGGTGGGAGGGACAGCACTGGAATCAGGGAATAGGGAAGGAAAACATGCACTGGTGCCCACTATGGACCCTGCCTGCATGCTAGGCACTTTTCCGACCTCGCTGTGTCATTGCCAGAAGCAGCAGCCACACTGGCTATAAGATGTGCTTTTATGTGCCTGACCATGTCCTAAGCCCTTTATATCCCTCACCTCACTGTAACACTCCCAGCAGGCCCATGGGGAGGCACTACTATTATGCTTACTTTAAAGATGGGGATACTGAGGGTCAGAGATGTATGAAGCAGCTCTCAAAATCAGAAGAGGCAGGAACAAGATTGAAAGCCTGTGCTCTTCCCAACACTTAAGAAGCCTCTAGCTGCAAACCTCATGGGTAGCTGGGCTGGCGTATGAACCCAGGCCCTCTCTGTCATTCCTTACCCCTCATCCCTGGAGAAAGCTGGCCAGTCACTGGCATACCTCAGTAGGAGATGCGAAAAGGGACAGAAATTTCTCTTGCCCACAACTCCACTCATAGCAAAATGCCCTCCCTCATCCCTCCATCCTGAAACACCATCTTCTTCCAAGGCCCAGCTCAGCCAAGCCCTCCCTGACATCCCCAATCTCTTCCTTGAATTCTTAATAGCACTTAAAGGCCGAGATGCATTTCTTGCCCTTGTTCTGATGTCTCCAGAAGTTTTCTGTGGGTGAGACTTTTCTCTCGCCAGCCTGCGAGCTCATGAGAAGAGAAATACCATCATAAAAGTGCCCCTGGGCCGGGTGAGGACCCAGAGGGCAGGATGCCCAGGTTCCAACGCTGTACCCCATTGCCTCACCGCTGCCCACACACCCAGAGGGGTATGCATAAGCCTGGAATCCAGAGGGCAGGCATCCCTTTCCTTCATACACTCGCTGACCACAGTAGTGGCTGATTGCTGGCTGAGCCTGTTGAGAGGCTGTGGAGAGGCATAGGCTCAGCCACCTCCCACTCCCACTCCTGCTACAGATGCTGAAGCTGGATGCTAACTTCCCATGCAACTGGGATGGGGGTGTCTGATCAGGACTGGAGACTCCCTGCCTGGACTCTAAACCAAACCCAGAACAGGGGAGAATGATTCTGGTGGTAGCTTCAGCATCAGCAGCTTTCAGTTTCGAGAGAGAGCAGCAGCAGCAGTGCCAGCTGTTGTGCCCAGTGTTCAGAGCTGGTGCATCTCAGAGCCCCTTCTGTGACGTGCTTTGGGCTATGACCTGGCTTTTCAGCCTTCTACTACTCTCATCTGTTTTTTGAGCCTGTCTTTCCACGCTTTTGTGCAATTCTGGGGGACACTGAATAACCTTTCTCTGCTTAAACTGGCCAGACTAAGTTTCTGTTGCTTATAAATGACGGGGTCTGGATTCTCAGAGTCTTTCTTTACCCACCTCCCACCCATAACTTAGAATCTACTTGGCCTGCAGTCTAGATATTCAGAGACAAGATACTAAGCTAATATTCCATTCAGTGTAGATTCCAAAGTCAGACACCTGCTTTTTCCCAGAAGACTCTGGGGAAAAAATTAGAGCACATGATATAATAGATGGAAATAGGTCTTGGATTGGCCAGAACCCGGGTTGAGTCCCAGCCCTACCTTGCACAAGAGATTAAGTATTTAACCTCTTTAAAAGCCATCACTTTCTTTAATCTGCAAAGTAAATAGAATAAAACCTGCTTCACGTCAGTTGTTGCAAAGGTTAAATGAGATAACTAATAAGCACAAGGCACCTAAAATGGTTCCTGGTACATAACAGTCACTCAGCATTTATTCATTCAACCTGCATTTCCTAATTTCTGGCGGCAGTTCTTCACTCCTCTCTACATCTGTGGTCTTTGCCATGTGAATTTTTGGTTCCTGCTATTAGAGGTGGAGTATACTTTGCTAACCCACAACTCCGTGGGCTCATCTATGTGACTTGCTTTTGCAAAAGGGATGCCAGCAGATGCGATGCAAGCAGGGACTTGAAATATGCTTGCACTGTTAAGCTTGCCCTCTCAGGATTCTACTCTCATTATGAGAAGAACATGCTCTGGGTAAGTGCTAGTCCTAGGAGGATGAGAGACACGTGGGGCAGACTCAGCCTGCAGCTTAGAGCCAACACCAGCTGATCCTCAGATGCAAGAGTGGGAATAAGTCATTGTTATTTTAAACCATTGACTTTGGGGATGATTTGTCATGCAGCACTGTTGAGGCAAGTGCTAACTGATACACTCACTACCAAGAAGTCCAAAGATAAGTAATCCAAGGATGGCATAGTTTGGCCTCCACAATGCTATTAGAGACCCATACTTTCTCTACCATTCTGCTTTGCTATCCTTAGGGTATGAAATATGTTATCATGATTGCAAGCTGGTTTCCATACCTCATGAACCTTGAACCTCATGTCCGTGTTCCAGGCACTAATATGGATGAAAGGCAAAGTGTCCATGTTCCAGGCACTAATATGGATGAAAGGGGAAAAGGAACATGTCATTTGAGTTAGCCCCTTTAACAAGCTTGCCCAGGAGCTCCAGCCACTAGATATTTTATCTCGTTGTCCCATTTGTATTTTATTATCCAGAACACTGTCTTAATGCCATCCTAGCTGCAAGGGATTCTAGAAAGCTGAGTATTTTTAAGGAATCTCATGGCTTCCCTGAACAGCTATGAGGTTTTGTTAGTAAGGGAGAGGAAGAGGATACCTACCTCAGATATATTGAGAACTTCTAATGTGCCAGGGAGCATGCTAAGAGCTGGGGATGCAGCCGGTCCAAGGCTCCTGGCCTAGTATGAAAGCGATGAGAAAAATGGATGTGCTGTCTTTGCTGCTGTCCTGCAGTAAGGAATGCCTTGAGCAGGCTCTGTTCCGTTAGGTGTGAAATGGGTGTGGGGAACTTTTGTTTCCTTAGCCTCCTGTGTCCCACTTCCCCTTCAGAGTCCCGCATGCGTGTGATGTCACAGTGATGGTGGGGGTCCACCTTGGGTGAGTTGGGTGGGGAATGAGTAGACACGGAGCATGGAGGGAGGCTTTTCCGTTTCTCTTCCTAGTCAGTCGGCAGCATTCTGGCTGCTGCCTACAGCAGGTGCTGTTCAGATATCAGGGAGGACCGCCAAGGGGGCCCACTCAGGTGGAGATCAGGGAGTTTGGAGTTACACGGGCTCCCACGGGCTGCCTGGTGTTAGTAATGAATGGAGCAGACTGAGGAGGGGCCATGCCTTTCAGGATGCCAATTCCACCTCTGGATACACAGTTCTTCCGAGTCCAGTGTCTTCCTGTCCAGCCTCCACTCCTCTCCTCTCATCTTCCTTTCTCTCCCTTTATCCTAAGCTGGGGCATCCTGTCACTTCCTCCATCCACTCAGGATAGGCTGTGAACTCTAAGAGGTCTATTGCTTTCTATTGAAACAGCCCTTTCTGGAGGCACTGATGCGTCACGGTCCAGCTTAGATGGGAGAAAGCCATGGGCTGAAAATAAATACTGGGAGGGAAAAATACATCAATGAGGATGCAAAAATCCTATCACCTACATAAATGGCCAGTTTATTTCAATATAATGTGAGCAATATTGAATGAGAAGCCCAATCTGGCCTGAGGGAAGAGAGGGAGGGCAGCGTCTGAAAGACTCACCAGTTCATCCTTGTTTGTGGGCATCTGCTCTGTGCCAGGCGCTGTCCTTGGTGCTGGGATGAGAGGCATTAACCAGGTGCATGTCAGTGGGTACTATCCTGGCAGAGGGGACAGGCGGTGTGGGGGCAGGGAGAGTGCAGAATGCTGGGGAAGTTATTAGTGGGGCAGAGTGGGTATGAGAGCACTGGCAAGGTGGGGGTATGGGATGCGGTGTTGCAGGGGTAGGGGGGCTGATCGGGGACCTGGCAGAACCTTTGTGGCCATGCCTGGTAACTTGGACTCTATCCTGAGAACTGAGAGGAACATCGGTGGGTCGTGCTGTGAGGCAAGGGTGGAATTTGAAGGTAGAACCATGACTCTGGCTGGGGTGTGAGAGAAGGTCTGAGGAGCCTGGAGCACACACAGCATATTGGTTAGGGGGCTTTCTTTGTCAGGGCTCCCCCCCAAGCCAGAAGCAGCGATCATGGAGAGAGGGGAGGGCGAGAGTAACAGCTACCAGCAGCAAAGCAGTGAGTGTGTCTTCTCAGGAATAGTTCATGGACAGAGTCACTGCTCTTTCCTCCCTACTGCCCTATTTCCCTTCTTGGGGTGCAGCCCTAATGGCCCTCAGTGGGAGGCTCGGCCAGGCATGGGGACATGGGAGTCAGGGCGGTAGAAGAGAGGAATGGGGCTGTGGGCCAACGTGAGCTCAGGGCTGGAAGGTGCAGAGCCGAGGGTACCAGGCTGGGGAATGGGTTCAAGCCCTGAATGACCTCCTCCTCCAACCAGGCCAGCCCACCACCCCTCCCTCCTACTCCTCACCAAGCTTGGAGAGCTCCCTGCCCTCTGTGGGACCTTCAAGGAGACTTAGGGAGCTCTACCCTGATGGGATACCCATGCCCGTGTTCTGACTCCAACCTGGGCTGACCACCCTCCAGCAGCCTACTGTGGGGGACCCACCCCCGACTTGCTCTCCCCTGTCTGTCTGAGGCCAGACAGCCCCCCTTCCTCGGCCCCTCAGTCCAGGGCCTCCTGCAGATCCCTGCCCATGGCCTCCATCTGGCCTTCAAGGCATCGCTTCATTTTCCTTGGCTGTGGCTTTTTCCTCTTTCCACGTACCTGGTTGGCTTCCAGGATCAGCCGAGGCTCAGACTTGGCTACATGGAAATAGAGATAGACACAGTCCCTTTATTATTTAATTTAGTGAAAAAAGAAAGAAAGAGGAATTCTTGGCTGGGGTGGTACCTCCCAAATCAGAGCCAGAAGACCCTACGAAAGACCCTGGGAGCTGGAACAGGAAGTGGCCAATGAGAAGGTCTCTTCTAAGCTCCAGTGTCCTCCCCACTCCCACCTCAGGTCTCCTCTGGCAGCTCCAGGCCTCCCAGCTCTGCCCTCCACCTCCCACCTTCCAGGCGCTCCCTTGCTCCCAACCCCCCAGGGCCACAGCCCCTGCCAAGCTCTGGCAGTGACACATTGCTCAGCCCCTGCCTGGGGCCTTCCCAGCTCCAGCGACCTCTGGATGCCCCCCCAGGCCCACCACACACTGTGGGCTGTTCCAGCCGAAATTCCCTTGCACCATGGAAAGAGGAAATGAGAGCAGGGGTTGGGGCAAGGGATAGAGGAAAAAAATAAAGTGAGATGGAACTAAGACCTGGAAGAGAGAGAGAAGTGAAGGAAGAAGGAGGTGAGGATTGGCTGGCTTGGCCAGGGCCAAGGGAATTCTGTCCATGTCTCCTGTGACAGCATCTGGAGGCAGATCCTGTCTTGGCCTGGGTTTGGGTGAGCCTTAGGCCTTGCCTCTTCTTGAGTGGAAATTGCTATCTATAAGGGCCAGCCAGACTACCTAGGGGCATCTGACCCCCTCCTCCCTGAAATGTCTGGCCTGGCAGGTCCCCCAGAATGGAGATCACAGGAGGAGCTCCAGGATAGTGCCCTCCCCACAATGTCCCAGTGAGCTTGCCATCCCCCAGCAATCTTCCTGGCCCCTTTCCCTCTCCCTGAACCCTGCATCAGGGCCTTTGTCACTCTACTGTCCCTTCTGTCCCCTGAAAAGGGCTCTACCTCCTCTAAATTTTGCAGCACCCTGTCCCTTTGTACCGCTGTTAACCCCATATATGCTTTCTGATATGTTTTGTGGTTGTCGTGTAACTACCATATTCTCTCTATAAAACTTCAGCTCACTGGGAATGGGCTCCTAATGCCTATCTTGCTCCCAAGTGTGGCATTCCCTAGTGTAGCCTGTGGGAAGGGAGCAGGATGTCTACCTCTTCCCTGAGTTCAGGTAGAGGCCCTGGAGAATGATGTGGCCTTTTCAGTGCAGCGACTCGGCCACTGGCTGAGGGGCCCAGGGATCATCAGCTTCTCACCAGCCCCACCAATGGTAGAAAGAGTACTACATATTTGCTTAATGAATTAAAGAAACTTATAAAAGCTGTGTATTAAATTAACCCATGCTAAGGCAGCAATGACTAAGAACCTCCTTACTCTCCCAAAAGAAGTTCTTCCAATTTACAAGGAACATGCTCAGTAAACCAGGGAGGGACGGCAACTTCCTCAACCAGAGAAACTGGATGGGGCGATGGAAATGCTCGAAAACCAGATTGTGGTGAGGATTGCACAACTCTGTGAATTTGCTAAGAATCATTGATGACATTGACATTATGAGCGTTGGCATGTAAATTATACCTCAATAAAGCTATCCAGAAAACCCAAAAATATAATGCTTGTTAATCTCACTATGTCCTCCTCTGGAGCAATTTCTGCCATTGCTGTGGAGACTCAGGGAGCAGATGAGGGAACTGCTGGTGAGACGCTGATGTCCCCGATCCCTTAAGCTGGGGCTGGGTCACATTTTTTTCCAGTAACTCTGCCTCAACTCAAGTAAGAGGTGGACATCCAGCCCTGTTCCTGACTCACCTACACCAGGGAATAATGCATGGTGAAATTATTGGGATTCTGACCCTGTGCCTTGATCCCTATTTGACTCCCAATTGATTAGATACAGGGTACACGTGTAAGAGTGCATGAGTGTGTGCATGAGTAAATGTGGATGTGTATAAATGTGTGAACATGTGTGAGTGTTTGTTCATGTTTGTGATCCACCCACGCCTCTAACAGTGGCCGTCCATCCTCAGGGGATAAGTCTGCAGCAGATGAAATGACTGACGAGGTGGACTAGATGGCAGGGAGGGATGATGAAGGGCTGACGGCAGCCTGAAGCCAGCTTGGGAGGAGAGTGTAGCCTGACGTTCCTCTTCATGCCCCATACACCCTGCCATTTGCACACACATAGATAGACACATTCTGTTCTGGACATTGAGGCTACAGTCATCGAAAGAGCCAAGGGAGTGGATCGAGAATTGCCCCCTTGGCCACTGAAGGAGAGAAAGGGGACGGGGTAACAAGGACATGATCCTTAAATCTTTCCACTTTGATTACAGGATATACTTTTCACCTAGCATGAGGTAGAGAAAAAGGGGTGCGTACACCTCCTTCTGGGTCTTAGCCAGAAACACTTGCTCCCACGCTCATGTTGGAGTATAAATAGTAAAGCCCAGACCCTCTTTCAACCATTCCATCCACCCATTCACCCATGCATTCATCCATCTACCACCCACACATCCAACCATCCATCTGTCCATCTATCCACCCCCTCATATGTTCAATGAATATTTACTGGGCACCTGCCAGATGCTAGATTCCGTGCCAGGCCCCAAGAGCACAGTGATGGAGGAGCCTAGGTCACCTTCCTCAAGGAGTTCACAGTCTGAAAGGTGGGGTAGAGAATGAAGATAGACCCGCACGATCACAGAGGTTGAGTGTGTGAAGGTGTATGTGTGTGAATGTGTGTGCAGTGAGACAGGAGGGTAGCGTTCCATGGGATCACAGACCAGGGTCACCAAGTGAGCTTCAGAGAAGGGACACTGGTCAAGAAAAGATTCCCAGGACAGGCGATGCCTGTTGACTAGGAGTTTGCCAGGCAGACAAGGAGAAAGACTACATCAGTCGGAGGAAAAAGTTCATGAAAACCCTGCAGAGAAGGCAAACTTTGACTTGTCCTGGGGTCTGTAGGCAGGGGAGGAGGACAGATGGGATTCTGCAGGCTCCTTAGCATGCTGGAAGAAGAGGACAGGATTTGGGTTCAACACTGAGACAACAATGCCATACCATCACCCCAGCCTCTCAGGAGTCCCAGCCAGACTCCCTGGATCTGTCCGTGGAGGCTGGGAGTCACTTGGATGTGTTTCAGTTTGTAGGTTTAGGAGGTAAGAAATGTGGGGGAGGAAAAATTGTGCAGACCAGTGAGAATGTGCCCTGGCCCTATGCCTTCCTGTAGACTGGCGGCTGGGAAACGCTGGGCTAGAGGATCCCTAACATTCCATGAAGCTAATGTTCCAGCCTTCCTGGTCTGTGAGCTGCAATGCTGAGTCCTTTCCTCCAAAATGCCAGGGAGCTGTGGGTGAAACCATGCCAAAGAGCGTGGGAGAATACAGATCACATACCCCTTCAGGGTCCCCAGACAGCAAAGACACAGGCCCTGCCCTTGGGACAGGGCTGTCTGATGGGGAAGACAGGGGCCTGTCTCAGTTCCTCAAAAGGAGCCAAGAAGACATGAAGGGCAGGGGGTGGCCCACCTCTGAGTCCCTAAAGCACTGTGGATTGGGAAGGGTGGTGAGGATTCTGGAAAGAAGAGGAGAATGTGGGGGTGTTAGAGACATCTCATTCTTTGCAAATGTCTTTGAGGAGGTAAGCTGAGGCCCTTTTGCTTGTGAGACAGTGGCTCTCCTCAGAAGCAAGAAAAGCCAAAGATCTGCCCTTCCAGCACTGAGAGCACAGTGAGCTTCAGCCCTGCTCAGGGCCCTGCCCAGTCAGTGTTGCACTTGGCTCAGTCCTCAAGCCTTTGTCCATGTCACCTGTTCAGCAGGAGTGCCTTCTCCTCTTTGTATCAGCCTAGTCCTCAAAAGCTCTTGTCCCTGTTTCTTCCAACCCGCGGAGGCGCCAGTATGGCTCTTACCATAGCATATCTTGTTTTATAAAGATATTGGGGCAGTGTGCCCTCTCCCTGCTAAGAGCTCTCTGCGGACAGCCGGTCACATGCCCTCTATAGCCCTGATGCCCACTTGTCCCATGTCCAGTGCTGACGCATACCAGTGGTGCCCAATACGTGTCTGTCTGATAGGATCAGATGAAGGTTTCACACCCCAGCCCATGCTGATTCACGTTCCCCTCCAGGTGGACTAGTCACTGAGGGCTTCCAGGTCGCAAAACGTATCTTCCCAGCTAGAATGGAGGCAAATTGATAGCTGTGTTGTCTCCTTTTTTGTTTCTTAGAGTCCCAGAAGGGCTGAGCTGGAAGGGTCCCTTAGAAACCATCTACCATCTCCCATTACTTGGAGAAAACTAGGGCCCCACTGTGGTAGAGGAAAGAGTGCATCAGACCTGGTCTTAATCCTCACTCTAAATTCATTTAATATGTGATATTTTCCAACGTGTACTCTGAGCTGCCATTTTTTCCTTCCCTCCCTCCCTCCCTCCCTCCCACCTCCCTTCTTCCCTCCCTCCCTCCTCCCTCCTTCTCTCCCTCCCTTCCTTTCTTCTTTCTTGAGATAGGGTCTTGCTCTGTCACCCAGGCTGGAGTGCAGTGGCGTGATCATTGCAACCTTGATCTCCCAGACTCAGGCGATCCTCCCACCTTAGCCTCCCAGATATCTAGGACTACAGGCTCATGCCACCACACCCAGCTAATGTTTTGTAGAGGTGAGGTTTTGCCATGTTGCCCAGGCTGGTCTCCAACTTATGGGCTCAAGCAATCGCCCATTTCGGTCTCCCAAAGTGCTGCGATTATAGGTGTGAGCCACTGCACCAGGCTGATCATTTTTAATATATTATAAATACTTGAAAAAGATTCTGTGTATTCTGTTTGTAGGATGTGGGGCTTATAAGCATATTATTCCTGCTTTATTACGCAGATGCTGTATGCTGTTGCTTGTGTAGTTTGTTCGTCAAATGGTGAAATGGGCTTGCTAAATCTCCCATAATGCCATGTTCCTGTCAAGTTCTCCTTGCATTTTAGCAGATTTTTCCCTATAAAGTCCAGCAGTAGGCTAATAGGTGCATAAATGTTGGTGAGTAGTGAAGCAGATGTATCCTTTAGCATCTATCAAGTGATACTTCGTCCAATTATATTGTTTTGTTGGACGTTACTGTGACTTCTGCTCTTTTTCCTCATTTGTTTGACATTCTTTTACTCATCCTTTGGCTGCTGTCCTCTGTGCCACGTTAGTATGGGTGTGTCTTTTGTAATCGGCATGTACTAGATGGATATGCTAGACAGTCGTCATTCATTCGTGTTGTGTACCCTTCCTTTTGAGGCTGTTTCATGTTCGTTATAGCTCTTCTTTGCTATGTGCACTGTTTCCTTTCCTTTTTCCCAAGTTGGCTTCAAGTTGGTATGGAAAGAGAAGAGAGGCTGTCTGGCGAAGATGGCTCATACCCTGGGTACACTTTAGAGGCTTGCCCCAATTTTTAAAATCTAAGAGCAGTACCCAGATGTGGCACAAATTAAATCAACATCCTCAAACATCCGAGGAGTGCATTCTCACTACAAAAGCCAGACTCGGGGACACTTGGTTCCTGAAGGAGAGACTAGCCCCGCCTGAGCTGCCGAAGGCCCTCGGATCCACCTCGCAGTTGGAGGGAAGCCTGGGAAGCTCTCTGAGCCTGATTTACAACCTGTGGGGGCGGCTCTATCCAATACTGGATGTCTCAGGCAGAAAAAGAAGGTCATACAGGGTTATGTCAACTCACTAAAGTAAGTCTAAGAGATTCCCTGGTGAAAACAGCAGGCCTTGATAGATAAATGATTTCTTAAAAAGTTAAAATCTTTCCTGGAAGGGGAAGGGAGATCCCTGCCAGATTTCTTTCAGCTTCCACAACCGTGATTCACCTGCCTTCCTGCCTCGCTGGCCCTGGGGCTGTGTACTTCCACGAATCCAGGGCCCCACTGTGACTTTCATGGACCCCAAGCACCTCTGCCTTTGTGAGCTTCTTCCTCCATAAAAAAAAGTATGTATTTATAATTACATTTTACAACTGTGTTGGTAAAAGACTAATATAATTCAATTATTATAGTTACTTTATCTATATTTTTCTCCTGATTTTAATAGTAGATAAAACTAAAACTCTTTTATGGGTCCTTAAAAGTCTCATGAGCCCCAGGCACTGTGTCTCCTATGCCTCGCAGACCAAGGCCCCTGCAGACCCTAGGGCCATGTGTCAGGATTGGCCAACGAGAGAGGTGATGGGGAGGACTTTGCACTGTGGTTGAAACTTAGGGGTGCTTGTTTCTGAGGCAGAGAGCCCAGACTGAGAGAAAGCTTCATAGGTCAGCCAGAACAGACAGGAGGAGCACAAATGGTCTCCAAGCCACAAACGCCTTTCCATCTGCGAAGGCACAGGCCTGCCAACCCTCGAATGGGTATGTGGGGATGTGGGGAGGTGCCAAAATGCCCTTAAGGTTCCTGACCACAACCAATAAGAGGGAGAAAAGGCCTCCACACATATGCTGGGACAACAGAGATTTTGTTATGAGCCACACAGTCAGGTGCTGAGGGAGAGAGAGAGCAAAATGAGACCCACCTGGACCAAGTGGCTGCCCAAGAGAGTTCAGGGAAGCCTTCCAACATGTTTGGGGTGCTTGTGTTTATCAGAGGTGACCCCCATTCTCTGATTTGGGCTTAATTCTGGTTCTTTTCAAACTGAGTCTCTCAACCTCAGCACTACTGACATTTGGGGCTGGATAATTCTGGGGTTGGGGAGGTGGGAAAGGGCTTCCTGTGCATTCCAGAACATTGAACAGCATCCCTGGCCTCTACTCACTAGACGCCAGCAGCATCTACCTCCCCAGGTCATGACAGGCAAAAATGTCTTCAGAGATTACTAAATCCCTCCCAGTTGAGAAACAGTTTTAAGATAGCAGTAAAGGGAAATTTCAGGTCACAAAGGAGCCTAAAAATGAGTCATTGGATACCCCAAAAGTTAGATAATACTTAGATATTAGCATAACCACCTGCTGACAAACTTGCCTCCTTTCCTCCCTCCTTCCTTTCTTCCTTTCTCCCTCTCTTCCTTCCTTTCTTTCAAGTAAGGTCTAGGCAGGTCTACCCAACCCCCTAGTTTTTTTGCAGGACCAGATGGACACAGAAAGTTTTGCTCACAACTGGTCATTTCCTTCAAAGGGGAGAGATACTTAGACCCCTTTTATAACATCTTGGGGGGCTAGAATTATTGGCCACGACGAATGTCAATCATAACTCTATGATCTCATTTGAGAACAATGAGTAAGTCTCTTTCTATGTTCGGCAATAACAACATTTACCAAACTGGTGCAATTTGGGGCAGAATAATTTGCACAAGAATGTTGTCATTCTTTCACATTTCATTTGTCACTATTTGTAAAACTCATCTTTATGGAAAGGTGCACACACATTCTAGGGCCACTGACCCCCTTACAATAGAAATCTGTTAAAAGTTGTTAATCTCATTATTCCTTTAGAGAAAATGGATTAATTAATTAATTCTATGATAAGAATTATGGGACTGTAGACCTATCCAGGGACTAGAAAAGCTTACAGCTCATGAGAATAAAGGTGCCCTCGAATTCCTGTGGTTCGTGTCACTAATTCAGGAAAAGAAAAAGACAGTAAAGACATTGGCTGCCCTCAGGGGATACACGAAGTAGGAAGGTGGAAACAGGGGGCACCAGGGCAGTCCTGGGGGAGGTGGCTTCACGCTGGTTCATGGGGAGCAGGAGTGGCTGCATTCCCATCCCTGGTCCGTAGACTTCCTGAAATGAGCCCAGGGTTCTGTGCAGACTATGCCCATGAGTTTGCCTCTCACGTTTGAGTGCCTGATTACACACAGGACAGCTGTGACAAACAAGAGGCTCATCCCCTACACACAAGCAGGTTCTAGGACATGTGGGATAGATTTAGGAAATGACAAGGGATTTCCAAGTTGCCTTGGGAGGTGGGAGTCATCCACTCATTTCTGGCCATTGTAGCAAGGAATTTTAGGGCAAACCTTGTGGCAAGCTTGCCTTATGCAGGGAAATCCAATGCACAACTCCAGAAATTAAGTTTGGAAGTAAAGAATAGGCCAGCGTTGATGAGTTCTGCCAACCAAGCAAGAAAAGAGGTCAGTGACAGTCTGCTCCCACTCTAGGTGCAGGCAGAGGCTGGGGGAAAACGGATTGAGTCAGGCAGGAGGCAAAGCTACATCGTAGGGTTGTGCACGTTATGGACTGCACAACTGCACCAAAGCTAAGGGGGCATTATTTAATCATAGTCATCAAAGGCCTGTATATGTATTAGCACAGTTTTTAAGAGATGGAAGCAAAGGATCTTGAGAAAGGAAATGACATTTTCCAACTCACATAAAGACATCATGTGGACAAGTATTGGCCCTAAAAAGTCATCCATCTACTGGTATTTCCTCCTAGTGGTGAGAGTTCCAATGCTGTTCATATAAGTGGGGTTTTTCTTTTTTTTGGTACTTTCATTTTGTTTATTTATTTTTAATGGTGGTATAACCTACATGCAATAAAATGCACTAATCTTAAGTATACAGCTTAATGAATTTTTACATATGGATATGCTCATGTCCTTTATATCAAACCACCTTTATATCAAGTTATCACCTGAATGGCTTAGGTCAATTCTTTTTTGTTTTGAGATAGAGACTCTCTTCATTGCCCAGGCTGCAGTGCAGTGGCAAAATCTCAGCTCACCACAACCTCCACATCCCAGGTACAAGTGATTTTTCTGCCTCAGCCTCCCAAGTAGCCGGGACTAAAGGTGCCCACCACCACATCTGGCTAATTTTTGTATTATTATTATTATTTTTAGTAGAGACGGGGTTTCACCATCTTGGCCAGGCTGGTCTCGAACTCCTGACCTCAAGAGATCTGCACGCCTTGGCCTCCCAAAGTGCTGGGAATACAGGCTTAAGCCACCGCACCTGGCCAGGTCAATTCTTTATGGTCAAAAAATTAATGAATCTAGAATGGAAGCTGTACGTAAAAATGGCCACGTAGGCCCCAGATAGCTTCTCTCCAATTTTGGACAAGTGTAGTCATTTTTCTTTAAACCATAACCACAATTACTGAGATTCAAGTCTATGTTTTACAGTGCTCACTGACAGTCCTATTCTATACCCTCCCCTCTCTTGAGTTCTTTATTGCTGAATTATGTCTTCTAGTACATATTTTTCTTCTAGGAAGGGAACTGGGTGCAGTACTCTTTAGACCCTTACACATCTGACAACAGCCTTCTCATGTAGGTGGCAATTTGGCTGGTTTGTGTTTCCACTGTGGGACCATACCAAATAATTTTGTTGCCCTAAAAATCCTCTGTGCTTTGCCCATTCATCTCTCTCTCCCTCCTAACCTCTGGCAACCACTGATCTGTTTACTGTTTCCATAGTTTTGCCTTTTCCAGAATGTTATATAGTTGGAGTCATGTAGCATGTAGCCTTTTCAGACTGGCTTCTTTCACTTAATAATATGCATTTAAGTTTTTCCCACATCTTTTCATGGCTTGATAGCTTATTTCTTTTTAGCAGTGAAAAAATATTCCATTGTCTGGATGTACCACAGTCGTTTATACATCCACCTGCTGAAGGACATCCTGTTGCTTCCAGGTTTAGGCTATTATTAATAAATCTGCCATAAACTTCTGTGTGCAGGTTTTGGTATGACCATGATTTCAATTATTTTGGGCAGATACCAAGGAGTGCAACTGCTGGATCATCTGGTACATAGAGTAGGCTTAGTTTTCTAAGAAACTGCCAAACCGTCTTCCAAAGTGGCTATCCTATTTTGCATACCCATGAGCAATGAATGAGAGGGTTCCTACTGCTCCACATCCTCACCAGCTTTTGGTATTATCAATGTTCTGGATTTTGGCCATTAAATAAGTGTGTAGTGGTGTTTCCTTTTAATTTGCTTTTCTCTAATGACATGTGTGGTGGAGCATCTTTTCATATGTTTATTTGCCATCTGTATATCTTCTTTGATGAGATGTCTGTTGAGGTCTTTTGATCTTTTTAAAATTAGGTTGTTTGTTTTCTTATTGTTGAATTTTAAGGCCTCTTTGTATATTTTGTATAAAACAGTCCTCTTGCAAATATTCTATCCCAGGCTGAGGCTTATCTTCTCATTTTATTGACAATGTCTTTCATAGAGCAAAGGTTTGAATTTTAATGAAATCCACCTTATCAATTATTTCTCTCATGACTTGTGCCTTTGGTGTTGTATCTAAAAAGTCATTACCATACTCAAGGTTATTTAGATTTTATCCTATGTTATTTTCTAGGAGTTTATAGTTTGCATTTTACATTTAGGTCTGGGATCCATTTTGAGTTCATTTGTGAAGGGTGTAAGGTCTGTGTCCAGATTCACCTTTTTCTGCATGTGGATGTCCAGTTGTTCCAGCACCCTTCATTGAAAAGACTGCCTTTGTTCCATCGTATCGACTTTGCTCCTTTGTTAGAGATCAGTTGACGATGTTTATAAGGGTCTGTTTCTGGGCCCTCTATTCTGTTCCATAGATCTGTTTGTTTATTCTTTCACCAATAACACGCTATTTTGATTATTTCAGATTTATAGTAAGTCTTGAAGCCAAGTAGTGTTAGTCCTATGACTTTGTTCTTCTCCTTAAATATTGTGTTAGCTATTCTGGGTTTTTTTCTTTTTTTTCCTCTCCACATAAACTTCAGAATCAGTTTGCTGATACTCAGAAAATAACTGTCTTGGATTTTGATTGGGATTGTACTAAACCCATAGATAAGGCTGGGAAGAAGTGACATCTCGACAATATTAAGTCTTCCCATCCAGGAACTCTTTCAATAATGATGTCTCCTCATTATCTTCCTTGGTATTCTGGGAAAACTTCTCAAGCATCCTTCACATCCTTGATCCTATTTTCTGCAATGTCAAATTCCCCTTTCCATTTCTAATGAAGATTAAATTCTGTGATGGCATTTCTAATTTCCTTGCTTTCTTTATCCATCACTTAAGCTCCTCTTTTCTCTTAAATTCTTAGTCTTCTCCTTTTTCATTTCAGTCTGATATTTCGTCATGCCCTCTTTTATCTCCTTTTTCATATAGTTCACATTTTTTGAATTATTTGAGAACATAAAACATTTACTTCCCAATATTTCTTCTGTTTCCTGTACTTAATATTTGACAAAAGGGTAATTGTCATATGCATCTTAATTGTGGTGCTTTATTTTGCAGAATGTCTTTGATCTATGCTAGATTCTTAGGCTTCCTCCTGAGGACAAATCAACAAGACCTGGTGTCTACCCAACCAGGACAACCAGTGAGTGGATTGTCTTTAATTCCCACCACATCTTGATGGCTCTACAAATTCTGCTGCAAGATCTTCAGAGGTGACTGGTGATAATTTACGCATCCAGTTCAAAGTGGGAAGGGAGGCAGAACGATGAGCATGCTAGCAGGGAAGCCGTGTGTCTGGCATACTGGCTTGGTGTTTGGGGAAGGTGTCTACTTCCATTTTCCCTTTTGGTCTGGGCTTCATACTAGGTATAAACCATAGCCGGCTAAGCCTCCTTCCATGGATCGGATGATTGCCCTCTGCTATGGTTTGAATGTGTCCTCCACAAAATTCACGGTGAAATTTAATCTCCCTGGTGGTATTCTTTTTGGAAAGTGATGAAGTCACAATGGCTTCACCCTCATGAATGGGCCAGAGGGAACTAACTTAATCCCTTTTGCCCTTCTGCCATCCCACCATGTGAGAATACAGCCTTTGTCCCCTCTGGAGGACATAGCGAAAAGGCACCATCTTAGAAGCAGAAAGACTGGGGCCTCATCAGACACTGAACCTGCCAGTGTACTGATCATGGACTGCTCAGCTTCCAGAACTGTGAGGAAATAAATTTCTGTTCTTTATAAATTACTCAGTCTCAGGTATTTCATTATAGCACCCCAAACCGATTATGTTATCCACTCTACCAGCAGCAAACTCTACTTCCCTGGAGGCTTTCTGTGCACTATTGCTGCCACTCAAAACCTGGAGCCTCCCAGAGCCTCTCACACATGCAGCTGCTCTGTGACAGGGAAGGAGTTCATGCGGTTTGTTCCTCATTTGCTCACAGCTCACCCTCTCCTCTCACCCTCATCCCTCGAGTTAGGGCATGGTGGTAGGGTCTGCAGGCTCTCCTCAACTCACTTCTCTTGAAGGGTGCTGCTTCTGGGAGGGACCACGACAGACCGGCTTTACCGCTGTCCCTCAGTGTGTGATCTTGCAGAGTGCCCTTGATCTTCTGCATGTGAGTGGTCCTCTCCTGTATTGTCAGTGACGCTGCACATTTCCTACTTGCACATTTCTAATACTTTGGTCATTTCAATGAGAATCTTGGGGTGCACTGAGTAGGTGGAAAGGAGGGAGAGACTCCTGTCCTCACATCATTTTCTCACTCAGAACTCAGTCAGTCTGTCCACCTGTCCATCCATCTAGTTAACTGTCCAGGAGGGTCAGATCTCGGTGAGTCTGGACCAGGTCTCAGCATCCTGTTTGCTTCTGACTCAGCTAACTCGGTCTCATCCTCCCTTTCGTATATCGGGAAACTGACCCCATGGTTCTGGACGTGTTTTTATGTGTCTATGGATTATCTGAATCTGATACTATATTTCTAGATCACTGGCCAGTCCAGAGAAACTTGATAAAATTCAGTTGAAATCAATAGGTATGGATGAACAAAAGACATTTCCTTAGAGAGGAGAAGACACAGCCTGGCTGGGGTGGAGGACTGGTCAGGCTTCCAGCTGTATCATTAATAGGCTGGACTGTCCAGGGAAATAGACTTTCTTTTAGGGGATATCAATTTTCTTCCTTTTTTATATGAAAGCATTGAATCTCTAAGGTCTTCCTCACTGCTATTTTTGGATTTTGCTGTGAGCCAGGCTCTGCTGTGGAAGAGACACGAGAAAGGGCTGCTCATGTTTCTGGTTAAAGAGGCAAGAAGGATGCTCGCATCCGCTCGAGGAGCCCTGTACTGTCAGGTGAGAGTAAAGTTGGTAACCAAGTATGGGATGCATAAGACTTTGCTGGGAAAACAAAGTGGAAGGGGCCAAAAGAGGAACACAGAGCAATTGGATAAGAAAGAAACGGTGATAGCCGGGCAGGGTGGCTCACACTTGTAATCCCAACATTTTGGGAGGCCGAGGTGGGCAGATCTCTTGAGGTCAGGAGTTCGAGACCAGCCTGGCCAACACAGTGAAACCCCATCTCTACTAAAAAAATACAAAAATTAGCTGGGTATGGTGGTGGGCGCCTGTAATCCCAGCTACTTGGGAGGCTGAGACAGGAGAATCGCTTGAACCTGGGAGGCAGGGGTTGCAGTGGGCCAAGATCTCGCCACTGCACTCCAGCCTGGGTGACAGAGTGAGACTCCGTCTCGAAAGAAAGAAAGAAAGAAAGAAAGAAAGAAACAAAGAAAGGAAAGAAAGAAAAAGAAAGAAAGAAAGAAAGAAAGAGAGAAAGAGAGAGAGAAAGAAAGAAAGAGAGAAAAAAAGAGAAAAAAGTAAAGAAAGTCTAAAAATAAGAAAATAGAGAGAAGGAGAATGAGCAGGAACGAGGACGGAAGTGGTCAGACGCTGCGGAGTAACAGGGCAGGGAGGCCCAGGACTGGGCTGGGCTGGTGGGGGGTGGGGGGAGATGTACTGGGGAGGGTATCATTCCATCTGGATACTGTCTGAGGTGACAAACAAGCTCTAAAGGTCCCATATGTCCTAGTGGCTGCCTCCTTCTCACGTTACACTCACATTCCCAGCCCATCCCAAGTGCAGGAGAGGGAGATGCAATGGTGCAGTGACATCCGGGCCCACTAGGCGGCCGTGGGCTGCTCTGAATTCCAGGCTCAGCACAGAATTCCGCCCCTTGTAACCAGAGACCCATTTCCTATTTCCTCTGTTCCCTGGAGAAGATGGGATGGACTTGTGATGAAAGGGATTCTAAATAGGATAAAGGAAACACACACTTCATGGAAGCAGTTATTGTGTGTGAAAACTAGAACCACTGCAAAGGGGCTGAGGCCAGCCACCACCCATTATTACCTGGTTTCCTCCTGTCTCTGAAAGCCAGCAGATAGGGGTAGGGGATGGGTTTGTGTCCGGGGTTAGGGTCTATCTTTGGCTGGGGTTACAGGCAATTGATGGTCAGTATCAGGATCCGTATGAGGCCAAGGTCAAGGCTCTGTTTGAGGTCAGGGTTGGAATTATTCTGTATTTGGGAAGCAAAGTAACTATGGGATTGCATAAGAAATGAACCATGATGTTCTCTAAGGAAAAAAACCAGGGATGATTCCATGGAGGGGCTAAGGTTCTAGTAAGACCTTGAAAGAGAAACCTGGCAGTGGCAGAGGAAGACCTTGAGAGACTGAAAAGAATGGCTGGACACAATTGAAGGTAATATCAGTGCAAGTCCCCAAGAGATGCTGCCTCCTGATCAGAGTCCAGCTCATCAGCAGACGCTGTGTGACCTCCCTCCTGAGTGAGAAGGAGAAGGAAGACACCTGAGCTCCCAGACCACCCTCCCTGGCCCTGTGGGGGAAGAGGATTCTCCACTGGGTTTGGCCAAGGGCGCCTTTCCACACATTCCTGGCCCTGAGTGCCCCTCGGCCTGATGTTTGCACTTGGGCTGCCAGGGCAGGGGCTGGTGTCAGGCAGGGTGGACACAACCTGGAAATAGGGAGCGGCCGTGGAGACAATGTGGGTCTGGCACAAGCTCGCCAGCCATGCCCAGGCTAGAGATGGGCTGGGCTGCCCCTGGGGAAGCTGGGGCCTGGGGACACAGAGCAGAAGGGGCCTACTCAGCCCAGAGCAACCTTCTCCAGGCCTCACCATCATGGCCACCCAATCTGATGGCTGCAGGAGGCCCAAGGGCCATCCACCATGTTCCCTGACGGTTTTTATTATGGTCTGCAGCATGCCTTTCAGCTCTGCTTTCTCAAATGATAGCCACTGGAAACAGTGCCCTTCTCTCCAGGCCCTTCTGCAGGTATTCCTACACCTGCTGGCCGTCTCCCACCTCCACGAGCGTGGCCTTTGCCCATTAATCAAAGGCTCCCTGAAGACAATCCCCTTAGTCAGCAAGTGGTCCTCTGAAAGGCTCTCTTTCTCCTCAATATAAGGAAGGGGCTTCCTGAGGAAACGGTCCCCTCAGCAATCTGGAAAAAGCCCGAGGAAACACCACACCTCCCCATCGGTCTGGAGACTCTCAGAAGGGATACTTCTCCTATCAGTCCAGGGACTCCCTGACAGGGTTCCTCCTTCAGAGTCTCCATCATTGTGGTTAATCAAGGAAGGGTCTTCTCCATCAGCGTGAGGTCCTTGAGGGGATGCCTTCCCCTGCAGTGTGGGGTTCCTAAGAGGATACTCCCAGCAGTGTGGGGCCCCTGAGGGGATGCCCTAAGTAGTGTGGGTCCCCTGAGGGCCACAGCTTCAGCAGATTGGGCAACTCTTGCCAATTCCTGGACAAGAGCAGACAAAGTAAAGTGGAGGTGTCAACCAAGAATCTGAGTCACGCTCAAGTTGATGGTCAGGATAGGATGCCTGTCCATGCCCATGCAGGTTTTAAAAAGAAAATGATGGTGGGCATCATAACGCTTATGAAGCTGGTAATGAAGAGGGCAGTGATACTTGGTGGTGGTGGCAGTGATACTTGGTGGTGGTGCCAGTGATGGTGTGGATGTGGTGAGAAGCTGGAGGCATTTTGGTTGGTAGTGTCAGTGATGGTGGAAGAGGCAGTGCTGGATGTGGTGGGGAGAACTATGGAGGTGGTATTGATGGTGGTTGCAACAGTGAGGGTGGCCACAATTATGGATGAGGTTGACACTGGTGGTGGAAGTGGTGGGTACTGTAAACCGATCACCACCTGCTGGAGACCTGCCCTAAAAGAAAAGGGTCCTGTGCCAAGGAGAGCAGAGAGTTGAGGGAAGAAGGGGGACATTTATCCAGAATAGCTGGGGGAGAAGCTAAACCATAGTGTCAAGGGGAAACCAAAGCTGTATTTGTATTCAAAAGCGGTTCAAGTTAGACCTGAAACAGGAGCACCAGTGACCGAATCCAAAGCTGTGGAAGTTATAAGCATCTCAAAGTGTGATCCCAGGACCAAGACTGGGAACCTGAGAGGGTGGAAGCCTCGTTTTCATGGAGTCCCTTGCAAGGATGGGTCTGAGGGCTCTGAAGACCCACAGTGAGCTGTCATGCCTCCGGACTGGCCAGATGAGTCTGGCAACTCCAGGGCTGCTCCTGACCAGATGGGGAAGGACTCATGGCCAGACCTGTGCCTTTCTTGTCCCTCACCGTCTTTGTCTTCCACTGAGAGGGAAGGTGGGGCTGTGGAGGGAGGTCAGAGTCAGTTGGTGAATGCTAAAAATACAAACACACCTCTTCCCAACATGAACTGGGCAATCTGACTCAGTTTGTCCAGAGTGGTGTCTGAGCATAAGTATTTTTAATAAGCTCCCAAGGTGATTCTGATATAAACACACACACACACACACACACACACTCTCTCACTCATCAAGATCCGTGCCCAGATACTATATTTGGCAACCCCTACCTCTGCCACTGGGCCCGGGGGTATTTATAGTAGAAGGCAACAATATTTCCATATCATCACATCTTCACCTGCTCCACCCAAAGGGTCTTGGGAGCTGTAGGTGATTAGATGATTTGCCAGGTGAAGAGGTGGGGCCCAGGACTGCAGCAGGGGCCTGGGATGGTCATTTCTTGGTAACGATCTCATGTCAGGGGCCAAAGAAGAAAAGGGAAGTGTTGGCATCCAGCACTTTCTGCCAAGACCTGACTCCACACGGATCCCTGGATGCCCTTGAGAGGAGGCCTTTGAGAGCTTACAGGTTGGGGGAAGGAGCTGGGGAACCTTGAGTGGATCAGTGAAGAAAGAGAGAAGGCTGAGCTGAGCGTGAAGGTGCGAGGGCGCTGGTCACGGGCTCTCAGTCCCCTTGAGGGGGCCATGCTTTCTGTGTGTAGGGCCCTCCACAATGCTCTCCAGGTGCACCTGCCCATTCTTCTAGACCAGCTCCCACTCAGCCTGTCCATGAAGACTTTCCAGACAGCAGGGCCCTCTTCTTTTGCTAGGCTCACAGATTGAGTTCTTTGTGTTGGGGATTACACAACCCAGTTCTGATAGTTTTTCTGTTGTGCCATCCCCTCTGGATCCCCCCTTCCCCTACTGCTTTCACTGATTTGCAGCCTCCCTAAAGGCAACTGCAGTAGCTCGCATCTCCGCATCCCGTTTGTCTTTCTCTGGGCCTTCATTTTCAGCATGCACATTCAGCATAGAAGAGCATTTGTTAAAATGTTTGGCCTTGATTTGAGGGCAGGATGAGCGCCCAATGGGAAGTCAGAGGCCTCAGGTTCTAGCTCCAACTGGGCCCCTTTCCTGGCTTCTAGGGACCCAATCCAATGGGAAAGACAGGAAAACAGCTTATTCTTGCTTCCTCGCCTTCATCAGGCCCTGGAGATTCTGTGTTCCTGGTTCTAATGTAGCAGCCTTGAGCCCACCAGCAACAGAGAGATAGGTCCCCTTCCCTGGTGCCTACAGTTGAAACTGCAGGAAGAGAAGGGGACCTTGAGGTCCCCTTTTGGATGCTGACAGTCCCATTCTCTCTCCTTGAGGCTCCGCAAGGGGGCCGCCTCAGGACACGGGCCTCGGGGAAAAAGGGCGAAGGTTGGCAAATCAGGTTGATTTGACTTGAATTGATCAAAGGAAACTTCTTGAAGGGGGAGGAAAGCGAGAATGGCCTTGGGAATGGGCCCAAGGACAGAAATGGCTCACTTTGAAGATGGAGAAGCCCTGAAGTGGAGGAAGGGGGTGGCTCGTGGCTGGGCCAGCTGGAGGGAGAGGGGTTTGAATTGGGGTTTGTCCAGGTGGGGAAGAGTTCAGGGAGGCCCAATGTGGGAGGTTTAGGGGCATAAAGGATTTCTGGACCTCAGGTCCAGGGGAAGAGGGAGAGACTGAGGGATTAAAAGCAGCCAGGAAAGCAATGGGCTTTCTCAAGTTCCTCAGTATGTCAGCTGCCACTCAGTCACCTGAGGCTGGGCTGGGCAGCTGCTTCCAGGTGAGAGCAGGAACCTCGGGTCAACTTCACCTCCCAGCCAAGAACCTGCTGGGGGTCTGAGGGACTTCTTACCTTCTAAGCCCTCAGCCCGGCAGCTCCTGTCCCTCTGCTGCAGAGGCTGTGTGTGTGTGTGTGTGTGTGTATGTGTGCACTTAGGAATGAAGGATGTCAATCATGGGGAGGGAAGGCTGGTCCCTGCCTTCTGCCCCATGGGAATAGAATGGTGCTGGTGGATATTTCTCCATTCTAAATGGGGGACAAGTGAAGAAGTTTCTAAAACTTTGTTCCATAAGCAGCCACCTGTGGAGGCAGAGACCCTGGGGAGGACGAGTCAGGAGCCCCTAAGGAGTGTGTGGAGTGTGTGAAAGCTGGCACCTCCCAGGATGCCCCACCTCTCCCCCTGGGGGCCTGTGCAAGGCCCCAGCCAGGCCTCAGCAAGGTGTTTCCTACCTTCCTCCTCTCCCACATCCATCTGAGGATGTCCTCCCAACCAGAGTCCCTGCTCCCACACTGGAGGTGTCCACGCAGTGAGGCAGTGATGAAGGAAATGAAAGCATATGTCTATACAAAGTTGTGCAAAGACTCATACACAGATGTTGAGCAACTTTATTTGTAATAGCCCCAAACTGGAAAAACCCCAAATATCCATCAACAGGTGCGTGGATAAACAAATTCTGGTATATCCATCCCATGGAACATTAGTCAGCAATTAAAAGGAATGAACTACTGATTCATGCAACAGCTTGGATGAATCTCAAAATAATTCTGCTAAGTGAAAGAAGCCAGGAAAAAGAGTACATGTTGTATGATTCCATTTATATAAAGCTCTGGAAAATGCAAACTAATCTATAGTGACAGAAAGCAAAGCAGTGGCTGCCAGGGACAAGGAGTGGAAGTTGGAGGGGAGGGAGGGAGGGATTACCAAGGAGCAGGAGGAAACTTTTGGAGATGATGAATATGTTCATTATCTTGATCGTGGTGATGGTTTCACAGACGTATGTATATGTCAGACATGATCAAACTGGGCACCTAAAATAGGTGCTGCTTATTATATGCTCAGTTATACCTCAATACAGCTGTACTAAAAGATGGGGTTGGTGACCGTCATGATGATGGTGATAAAGCTGAAGGAAAAGTTGCTGGCAGGTCAGCCACAGGCATGAGTGAGGCCATCATTCTCTAACAGTAATTTAGATATTTGCCTTTCTCTGTGCTGTAGTTTGAATGTGTCTCCAAATTTCATGTATTGGAAACTGAATGCCCAAATGTATATGTTGATGGTATTTGGAAGTGGGGCCTTTGGGAGGGAATTAGGATTAGATAAGGTCTTCAGGGTGGGGCCCCCACAATAGGACTGATAGCTTTACAAAAACAGGAAGAGGCCTCGTGCGGCAGCTCACGCCTGTAATCCCAGCACTTTGGGAGGCCGAGGCAGGCAGATCACCTGAGGTCAGCAGTTCGAGACCAGCCTAGCCAACATGGTAAAACCCCATCTATACTAAAAATACAGAAAAATTAGCTGGGCGCAGTGGTGGGCGCCTGTAATCCCAGCTACTGGGGAGGCTGAGGCACAAGAATTGCTTCAACCTGGGAAGTGGAGGCTGCAGTGAGCCGAGACTGCGCCACTGCACTCCAGCCTGGGTGACAGAGCGAGATAAAAGAAAGAGAGAAAGAAAGAAAGAGAGAGAGAGAAAGAAAAGAAAGAAAGAAAGAAAGAAAGAAAGAAAGAAAGAAAGAAAGAAAGAAAGAAAGAAAGAAAGAAAGAAAGACCTGAGCAAGTGTGCCTGCTCTGTCTCACCACGTGATGCCTCCTGCTGTGTCATGGCGCAGCAGGTGGGCCCTCACCAGAAGCAGGTGCCAATGCTCTTGGACTTCCTAACCTCCAGGAAAATGTGCTGAATAAATATCTATTCTTTATAAATTGTGCAGTCTGTGGTGTTCAGTTATAGCACTAACACATGGACAAGACATCCTAGAAATTGGGGATGGATGAGACTGTGCCTTCTTCATCTCTTCCCCAGCACTCTGTGCGGGGTTCACAGGGTAGCAGGCAGGCCATAGAGTTCACGTGGTCACCTCAGCAATGTCAACGGAGAGGAACAAATGCTACAGCATGAGATCCCTAGGGAGCTGTGGGAGCACAGAGGAACATGGGTGCCTGACACAAATTTGGTGGGGCAGGCAGTCCATGAAGGCTTCCTAGAAGAGTCATATCTGAACTGAGCCTGGAGAGGTATGTAGCAGGCATCTAGGCAAGGCAGGCTGGGGTGGAGAAGTGTCCCAAAAGTAGGGATGAGTTTGTTGTGTCTAGAAATCATAGGGATCCCCTACCATGAAGTGGGTACAGAGGTTGACATTGGAAGGTGACAGTGATGTCCCAGAGGTTTCCTTCTGATGTGAGAGAGGTCTCTGTCATCTCAATTGTCTTGCTGGTCCACTATCCACGTGCCTGCCCTGTTACTAGCCCATCAAAAGTAGGGACAAGGATGCAGAAGATTGTAGAGGTACCCACAGACCCCACCTGGTATCCGCCTCAATGGAGGAGAGACTCTGTGACTCTGGGAGGCACCTGATGGATGGGCTTCCTCTCAGGCAGTGTTATGAGATCCCCCTTGACTTTCCACCCTGTGTCCTGTGATGCTCAGGTCTGGAGCCAAGGCGGTGGCGTAAACAAGGCCTGGCCAGTGAGGGTGGGTGTGTTGTTTGCTGATAGATGTCAGCTGGAACAACCTGAACTGGCCCCACTGGTCCCTAGGGGCAACAGGAACAAAGTGGGGAGGATGCAGTTCATGCCGGGCTCTTCCAGGCAGACCAGCTGTGCTCCCCACACACAGGGTGGCCTTGGGCAGCACAGCCAAACCTGCCTTGCAGGCTTGGGGTGAGCCAGAGAGGCAACCTCTTGCCCTGGCGTGAGCCCACCCTGTGTGTGGCCATAGCTTCTATGACCTGCCTGGAGCCCCAGCTCAGCTAAAGCTTTTGTAGGGTGCAGCCACCCACCATAGCAGAGCCTGCCACACACCCTGAGGATTCAGTGTCCTCAGCACTCAGTGACTAGGGGCTACAGAGACCACTCATTCATGGGTGAGGAGATCCCACTTGTTTGGATTTGTCTTGACATGTCATAGTACCTCCCCTTCCCTCCGGCTCCATCATGGTTTCTGAATCATCCTTTCTTCTATACAACAATCCCTCCTCACCTCTGACACTATCCGTCTAAAGCCATCATCCACCCACACCACTCCCTGCCCCCCGGAGGGACACTGATGTTTATTGCGCACCAGCTCACATGGCCACCAGCCCCACCCTGTGAGATCGGGACCCTGACCCAGCTGGAGCATCTGTTCGCATCCTCTGTTGATTATTTAAGCGGCGTCTGTCTGCACAGAAGGGTTACAGTATTCTGAAGGGCTGCTGTCCAGCCTTTTCTCCAGGGCTGGCTGCTTTGTTTAACCAGACTTTGGGTTCCTGGGCAGGTGGTCCCAGGGACTCTGCAGCTGCAGAGATGGCTCTGGGCTCCCACTACCCTTCTCCAGCTTGGCCTCATGCCAGACAAGAGGCAGGAGCAGGTACCCTTCCTCCCTGCTGGGACCTACCCCACTGTACCCTCCATCCCTTGTGTCCCTGGAGGCACAGCATGCTGGGAAGGCTGCTCCCTGCTGGCCCTGCTCACTGCCCCTGCTCACTGCCCCATGCTGGGGAGGGGGAAGCAGCATCCTTTTCACATGGCAGCTCCACTGATGCCCACAGCAGCACATTCCAGGCCCCAGATCCTTCCAACCAGGACTGTTCCATTCACGATTCACAGCTCCACAGCAGCCACGTCTCTGCCATGTTCTTGAAAAACAGAGAAGGAAAAAGAAATGTCACAATGACCACGGCACTCGCCATTCCAGGGCCTCTGAGGCCTTTGGTGAAAGCCAACTTGAATCCAAAGCTGGCAGGGGTGGCAGTGGGTGGGGCCAGAAAGGCGGCTGCTGATTGATTGTTGGCAGAAATCACGAGGTTTTACCGGAAGTCAGCCCCTCCCCTTCCTCCAGCTTCTTCCCTTCTGCCTTCTGGAGAGGTCAGGGATGCCTGGCAGGCGGCCGTGGCTGCCCCTTCAAAGGTGCATCCAGGATGCAGACCAGGAAACGAGCTTAGGAATATGATGACTGTCTAGCTGTAGCCCCAAGCCACGTCTGCGTGTGACAAGACCAAGGGTGGTTCAGGAGGCAAAGCATTTGAAAAGTAGATGGCTTTGGAAAATCTGGCCTGCAGGGCTGAGACACTTCCAGGCCATCAAGTCCAAACTCCTCTCTTATAGATGGTGAAAACTGAGTTCTGCCAGCCCTGATCTGGGATTTCTGAACTCAGGGTGCTAGGAGCCCTATGGGTTATCCAGGCCTGCCCTTTAGTTTCCTTTCTCATGCTCCCTCTACATACATGTGTACATACACACATGCACACACATGTGTACCCACACACACAGCTAATTCACTGACACCTCCCTGACTTTAAGATTGTGAGAGTGACCTGAGACACATACATGGTGCATCCCTTACACTTACAGGGAGGCCATCACGCCTGAAAAGGTGCAGCGAACTCTGAGAGGTCTCAGCAGGGTGGAGACAGAACCTGACTGCACCAGGCCCCTCCTGACCTGGGGTTTTCTCGCTGAAGCAGAGAAGGTAGACTGCAGCCCTTTGGCTAGATATTGGGGAGACCAGGAATATGGATAAAATGAGAGAAGGTTTTGGGAACATCAGAGTGGCCCCAAAGAAGGGAATCCCTGAACCCAAACCAGCTGCCCAGCTACTGCTGGTAGCCCAGGTTCTGAGGCTGAGGAATGGGGAAGCCCCATCCCCACTCTTTAGCGCCCAGTTGATTGGAAGAGGGAGGAAGCTGGCAGCTGGGGAAAGGTCTTGGGCCAAACATTTTTCCACTGGTGAATCAGAGGACAGCAGTAACAGAAGCCAGGCTGGCCTGACCCCAGCCACCTCTGTGAGTCATAGCTGAGGTCCCTGTGCTAATCTTAACCCCTCAGAGAGGACTTGTTGGGACTTGCCACTAAATCTTGACCACCAAAATAGTCTTGGAGCTGACGTGGCCCTGGAAAGCCCTGGCCCATCACAGGAGGGGTCAGAGAATGGAGCCAGGGTGGAGAGGGCTGGTCTGGGAATTAGGCTGTGCCCCAGCCCTCCCGTGACCTTGAGCAACTCACAGTGAAGAGTTAGCAAGATGGGCTCCCAGGTCCCTTCCAGACATTCTCCCGGACCAGAGCCAAACTGGGTCTGAGAAGGAAGGAAGCAGGACCCGAGGCAGCAGAAGGTTTTCAGGCCAGGTCTGGTCCTGCCCTCATCACAGTTGCTCAGCAAGGTCCTGGCCTTTAACAGTGCACAGCTAGTGACAGCAACCTTGGTTCTGGGGCCAGCTGCATCCAAAATTCATTCTGGGATTTTTGACAAGTTGCTTCACAAATCCCCTTTCTACAGGGAAGGCAGTACAGCTAGTGGTTTAAGGCACTGGATCTTGAAGTCAGACTAACCCAGGTTAGAATCACTTAGTCGCTGGGTGTCCTGGAGCAAGTCATTTAAATGTTCAGCAAATTTCAGCTGCTATCATTATCAGCTAGTATGTCTGGGCCTCAGTTATGTCCTTCTATAAAAAGAGAGGATGGCAAGAATGATTTCTAAGTCCCTTTCTCTAGCTGTCCTTTTCTCTAATCAGGTCCTTGACCCCGCACAATCAGTTCAGGGACTGGGACCTTGTGACAAATGAGAAAACAATGAGTTGTGGAAACATCTCCAGGACTACAGAAAAGGGATTTAAGATGCAACACAGGGACTGTGGTGAAACAGAGGTGAGCTCTGGAAAGTCTCGGTGCAGGAGCAGGAGCCAGGCCAGATTCTGAAGCTCAGTGCAGGGGGCTGAGGCGTGAGTCTGGGAGACTGGAACCTGAGCCCTGATGGCTGGGAGGAAGCCTTCTCCCCAGCTCAGGCTGAGCCTCAGGTTTCCACTGCATTCTGAGCAGAAGAATCTTTCTTTTTGCATTGTTTCCCCAGGTAATCTTTTCATCATGTTCTGAATGACCATTGTGTCAAATTATCTTAAAAGATTATTGAAAATGTTGCACCCCCTCCTTTTCTCCTAGCATTGCTGGTGTGCATGCATGTGTGTCTGTGTGTGTGTGTGAGAGAGAGAGAGACAGAGACAGAGAGAGAGAGAGAGAATGGGGGGAAATTGAGCAAGAGAAAGAACAAGAGAGATGCAACTGTGAGTATCCACTGGTGTCTTGTTAGGGCCATATGGACAGACAAATAGGGACATCCTTACTGTCTCCCAGGGATGCTGAAGCCATGGCCAGATGCTAAGGTGAGAAGGTGGAGGCCTAGAAAGGTCGGACCTACAGCACCAAACTCTTGCACAGGCCAGAAAGAGGCCCTGCTCTCTTCATACCCAACACCAGGACCCATCTCCCAGCAGGTCCTGGAGCCCCAGAGACAAGAGAAGCCTTCTTCTCCCGGTGGGAATGAGTGTGGGGACCTCAACCCTCCAGGGAACTTGGATGGGGCTGGGGTGAGGGCAGGAGGGATGGAAGTGACGCCTCTTGGGAAGGTAAGACCATATGTGAGCCTAAAATGAAGATGGGTCCTGGGAGGGGTGTGGTGCTGAGTCTGGAGCACCTCATGTGGGTGGGCCTGTTAGACTTCCTCCTCCCAGTCAGGAGAGTCCAGGATCACTCAGACGTCCTGGGTGCCTGGCAGGGGAGACAAGCCCGATGGATCTGGGATGCAGGGTACTGGGGGCACAGTGAAGACACAATGGACATTGTTTATGGTGTTGCCAAAGGCTGGAGACTGCAGAGGCCGCTAAGGAGTGGAGAGTGGAGGAGAAAACTACAATTAAATGGCAACCCCAGCGCCCTCTCAATTCCTGCCCTGATAGGGAGGAGAGGGCAGGGCTAATATGGAAGGGGTAGGAAGGGACAGGGCAATCCCTTGACAGAGAGAGCTTTGACTCAGGGGTCAAGGGAACAACTGTGGAAGCCTCGGGCACATCTGGCTGGGGCTGGGCTGGAAGAGGGTGAGCCTGTGGCTGGCAGGGAGCCAGGGATGTGGTAGAGACAGATAGGGCCTGTGTTTACTGTCCAGCTGAGGTGTTGCAACAGGAAGCTGGCTGGGGGTGGCAGGGAGGAGGCCGCTCAGGCGGAAACTATTTATCTGAAACAGGAGGAACAGCTGGGGAGGGAGGCCAGGCGCAGCAGCCAGCTTTCCAAGGCCACGCAGGATACCCGTGCCATGGCAGCGAGCCGCCCTATCTCCTGCCCAGCCTGCCTGCCTCGCTGCACATCCAGCCCCGCTGTCCTTGTCCAGAGCAGAGTCAGCTGACCAGTCATCCCCACTCCCAGTCCCCAGCTGGGGCTGTGCTTCCCAGTGGGATGCCCCACCAGCCTACAGGTTTGGCCTGTGGCTGACTACGCTGTGAGGATCCACCACATGCCAGGCGTTGTGAGATAGGTGCGTGTGTTCTCCAGTTTCCAAAGGTGAAAACAGAGGGCGTAAGGGATTTGTCCAGGACCACACAAGAAGTTAGCATTGTGGAAGGAACTGCAACCCAAGTCTGTCATATTTACAGAATCGCTCAGGTGTTCCTGCACACATGGAGGTGGGCTGTGGGCTTGCCCTTGGCCCTGTGGGACTCACCTTCATCCAGCTCACAGCCCACCACCTGAGACATCAGCAGACCCCACAAACACCCCCTCCCGCCAGGAAATGATCCCTCTCCTAAGTCTCTGCACCCACAGCTGGGCACATGGGAACAACAGCAGCCTCTGAGCAAAGATTTCCTATCACAACCAGGTAAGAGGACCCAGTCTGGCAGAAATCTCCTGGAACTCTCCCTCACCTCTACGGAGGGATCTCCAGAATGATTTGGAAGCCTAGGAAAACCCTGAATGCTGACTTCCCTCCTGAAGGAGGCCCGGAGAAGGTGGGAGCACAAAGGAGCAAAGTGGCCCCTGCTTAGGAAGACCTCCGGATTTCCATCCAGTTTTGAGACGGGAAAGAAGAGGCAGAGGGAGGCCTACCAAAGCAGGACAGGCTTCGCCTCGTCCCCACTTTAATACCCATCACGGAATGGAGGCTCCAGCCCCACATTCAGTTGATTCTCAGGGAATGTCATTTCCCACCTGAAGGGATGTTGCATTGCCCATCTCACTTTGTGCCCCAGCTGACACTGGGACCTACCTCCTCCAGATCAGGGTCTTCGCCTCCTACCTCTCTGTATCCATTCATGGAAGGGGGATGAAATCAACAAGAATGCAACATCTAGTATGTGTCCCTTCATGGGCCAAGCACTGTCACTTTCAGTCCGTGCACACTCCTATGAAGCAAATGTGGCCACCCCCAGTTTTCAGATGAAGAAACTGAATCTCAGAGACAAAGGGACTGGCTCAAGTTCAAATAATGAGTCAGCAGCTGGCATAATTTCAGTGGTTGCCTACTGCACACATATTGCATGTCTGTGTGTTGGTAAAGATAAGTGAAGTTATGCCACATAACAAATAGTCCCTACATCTTAACAACAAAGGTTTATCTTCCTCTCACTGAAAATCTGCAGCAGTACTCTTCAGGGCAAGTATCTTTCAAACTTGTTTGGGGCTGGCTTAATCTGGGGCTCTGTCATCTCATCAGAAGACTTTTCATTCACTGGGGTGGGTGATGAGACTGTTCACTGATGAACTGGTTAGAACTAGCCACATGGCTCTGCTCTACCTGCATGGGAGCAGGGCAAATGAGGGAACAGATGGAATGCTGGTGGGCATGTGGAGTATCTGCCACGGCCATGGATGATGCCAGACAGTGGGTCCAGTAGCTTGTGCTAGACCCTAAATGACTTCGCACACCCCCTGGGAAGTCCTATCACTATAAATGCCCTCAAGGGGTTCTGAGCTCTGCAGTCCCTCTACCCAGGCAGAGCTACTTCAGCTAGTGTAAGCGTAGGGCCCAATCTCAGGTAAGCCTGGAAGGAAAAACCTCTGTGATAGAATTCAAATTAGACCAAGTCCGTCTTGAAGTCCTATCTTCTTAGTGGCTAACTTCCCTAGGTAACATTCAGTGGTGACCACCCACTGGGGTCACTTAGCTCTTTCCCTTTCCTGTGTCCTCTAATCCCTTCCCAAGAACAGCCTAGGCAGCAGCATTGCCCACCCCCCAACCTTCATTCGCAACTGGAATACAGAGAAAGACCCCGGGGCCATCAGAAGTCCATCCCACTGGCGCAACTCAGCTTTTCCCCCTGCAAGAGGGGAGCTCAGCTCTCACTCTTCTCCTCCTCCTTCCATCTTTCCTCCTCCTTTGCCCAGCACCATAGCTATGTCAATGATTCCAAAAATCCCTAGAGAAGTAAAGAATTTTGTATCTGGGCTCCAGGTCTCCCTCATATGTCTAGGGCTGAGCAGTTCCCCCAAGCACCCCAACCCTACCTCAGAGGATCTCCTTTTTCTGCCACCAGAATTTCACTAAATGAGGCTCTGCTTTCCCATGCATAAGAGAGCAATTATTTGTCCTTAGCTGTCCAGGTCAGACAGGAAGAGAGCCTAGAGGAGCACTAAGTTCCTCAGGGACCTTTTCTGTCCACTCCACAGAGGAATAAGAAGAACCCATATGGTTTCAAAGAAGCAGAAAGCTTCCAGTTGCCTGGACTCACGTCCCCTAGACTATTAGAAGGATTAACAAAGTTATTACATAAATTGTTTAGCACAGCATTCAAAAGATACTGGAAAAGCATATATAACAACATTACCTTTAAACTCTCTGGCCTAGACTGCTCTCCTGGGTCTCAGACCTGCATATGTGACTCCCCGACACTCCTACCTGGATACAGCACAGGCCGACCTGGTTGATGCCCTCCCAACAGCCATTCATCCTTCACTGGCCTTTTTCTTTTTGTCAGAATCCACCTCCCACACGGAGGCTGTGAAGACCAGAGAGTTGTTCTCCCAGCCTCCTTTGCAGCTAGGACATGAGCATATGACTTCATCCTGATCAATGGACCGAGGGGCTTCTGGGAAAGTTTTTCTATTAATATAGGCTCAGGAATGGAAGCTCTGCCCTTTGGCCAGAAGTTACTATTTAAAGGTGGTGCCAAGACCTTCAGTAGCCACTTTGTGACCATGAGGGAATAAACCTAAGGCGCCAAGGTTGGCAGACCAAAAGTATGAGACAATATTGTCATTATGTGATTGAATCAATGAATGAACCCTGGGACCTCTGGGATTGTGTGCTATATAAGATAACATGTGCCTTTATTCTAAGCCACTTCCAGTTAGGTATTCTTTTACACCTCTTAATCAGCAAATATAAAAACAAACCCATCAACTCCTTCCTGAATCACTCTTCCTCCAGAATTCCTCTTCTCAGCAAAAGAGTTTCTTCTGCCAGAAATTCTACATCATCACTGCTTTCTTCTCCCTCGCTTTTTCCATCTAGACTGTCACCAACCACGCTGACTCTCCTTCCCAAGTCACTTCTGTTTCTTGACCCTGCAGGACAACCTCCTACAGGGAGGTCACAGGAAACTCCCTATAACCACGTCCTGCTGGTTTTCCTTGACTCTGGTTTCTTGCCTTCTGCTTCATTCTCCACAGTCCACTGAGTGCCTCCCTGTCTTCTTTGGATGTGCCATGCTCAGTCACACCTCCATGCTCTTGCATTTGCTGTTCTCTCTGCTAGAATGCCCTCCTCACTTCTTTTCACAGGGCTCCTTCTTTTCACAAGGTGTTATTTTGTGAACCTTTTATTGACTCACCCAATCAGAGCCCATTGAACTTGCTTTGGTGTTGTACTCACAGGCCCTTTTTAGCAATCAGCAGACGGTAATGCCTCTCCTGTAAGACCACACCTTACTGAGGTGAGGGAGGGTGTCTCAGTCACCTCTGGACTTCCAAGACCCAACAATGGCCAAGCAGCAGCTACTTAGAAATTCTTAGCACAGTGAATGAACAGCTATGTAGAATAAGTTGACTTCTTCTTGAATGTGGACACCTGTTGTGGTTACCTATTGCTGTGTAACAAAACTTACTGGTTGAAAACAAAAGTGACATTTATTTTGCTCACACATCAGAGATTTTGGCTGAACTCAGCGGAGACAGGCAGTCACTGCTCCACTCAGCATTAGCTGGGTTGGGTCAAGGGCTGTGGCTAGAAGCATCTGAAGGTCCATCTATGAACATGTCTAAGAGTCAATGCCAGCTGTTGGCTGGACCTTAGCTGGTGCTATAAGCTAGAAAACTAATGTGCAGCCTCTTGTGTGCTGGGCTTTCTCACAATGTGTGGCAAGGTTCTGGGGTGAACATTCCAGCAGAGCCAGGCAGCGCTGCAGTGACTTTGATGACCCAGCCACAATGGTCACACAGCATCACTATCACATTCTACTCATCCAGACAGTCACAGATGCCTGCCTAGGTTCATGGGGAGGGGAAATAGATGCCACTTCATGTTGGGGAATGACAGGTAATATGGTTTGGATTTCTGTCCCTGCCCACATCTCATGTCAAATTGTAATCCCCAGTGTTGGAGAAGGGGTCGGGTGGGAGGTGATTGGATCATGAGGGCAGACCTCTCCCTTGCTGTTCTCATGATAGTGAGTGAGTTCTCATGAGATCTGGTTGTTTAAAAGTGTGTATCACAGCCCCTTTTGCACTTTTTCCTCCTGTCCCATCCATTTAGGACATGCCCGCTTCCCCTTTGCCTTCTGCCATGATTGTAAGTATCCTGAGGCCTCCCCAGCCATGCTTCCTGTGGAACTGTGAGCGAATTAAACCTCTTTTCTTTATAAATTACCCAGTTTCAGGTAGTTTTTAATAGCAATGTGAGAACGGACTAAGACAACAAGGTTCAGGAAGAACATGTTGGACCAGAAATATTGTTGTAGCCATTTTTTTGTTTTTTGAAAACGCAATCTCCTGGCCCAGCACAGTGGCTCATGCCTGTAATCCCAGCACTTTGGGAGGCTGAGATGGATGGATCACAAGGTCAGGAGTTCGAGACCAGCCTGGCTAACATGGTGAAACCCCATCTCTACTAAAAACGCAAAAGTTAGCCAGGCCTGGTGGCACGAGCCTGTAATCCCAGCTACTCGGGAGGCTGAGGCAGAAGAGTCTCTTGAACCTGGGAAGCAGACGTTGTAGTGAACTGAGATCCAGCCATTGCACTCCAGCCTGGGTGACAGAGTGAGACTCTGTCTTGGGAAATAAAATAAAATAAAATGCAATCTCCTTTCATGCCTTTTTAAAGTATTTTAAGTCAACTCTTTGTCTGCCATTCTCCCCAAATTGTCATTTGTCTTCCTTATGAGATGCATGCCCAGACCTCCCTGGTCCCCTCCTCATAGTGCACTTCTCTGAACATGGCTTGTGGTTTGGTGGAGTGAGCTGGTAACAAGCTGTTAGGAGAGCTGGGTTTGTGACCCAGCTCTACCACATTCGGATTCTGTTAACTTGCATAGGTCACTGGAATTTCATGGGCCTCACTTATTTCCTTGGTAAATAGGAGCTGATGGTCCCTGTGCAGAGGTCTAAGTGAGGTCAGGGCTGAGAGGAGTGGTCGTGGACATCAGGGCAGGGTGTGAAGGCAGCATGTCTCAACCACGGTTCAGTTGCAGGAAACAGAAGACACTGAATCTCTGCTAAGCAGAGAGGGACTTAACACCAGTAATTAGGTGATCACAAAATCACCGGAGGGGCTGGAAGAGTGGGATTGAGGCTGACCTTCTGGGAAATACTTTCTGGATGTGGCCAAAGGAGCTTGTACGCCCATCAAAACCAGGATGGTGAGGAGTCAGGATGCTTCTATGGGACTGGGGTCAGGAAGTCACCACCACCACCCCACAAGTGTGTCTCAGTGTTCAGAAGCTGATGACTGGTGTTGTGGTCATCAGGGTTGTTCACCAAGTGTTTCTAGTTCTCCCACAGGCAGATGGTAGGATTAGCCTTCTCTGCCCCCCTGGAGTTAAGTGACCCTGTGACTCAATGAAATATGTGCCATTTCGTAGTGGAAGCTTTAAGTACCATTCTGTAATTTTCTGTATTCTCTCTTTCCTTTGTCACAGTGACCTCAATGCTCCACGTGATAGTTTTTCCACCAGCCTGGGTTCCCAAGCGTGGTAAACAGAGGCCAGCAGCCCCAACCACCCACGTGATGTGGGGCTTGCTTATTTCTTAGCATAGTGTAGCCCATCCTGATGGGCACAACTGGACACTGGGACATTGCTTGCCTTAGTTACGCTTGTCCAAGGCAAGAGCCAAAGCAGCGGGAAGATAGCACTTGCTGCAATCCACCTTCCAAATCCCACATCCAGGGGCAAAACCTGATTTGCATCCAGAATCATAGCTTTAGAGAAGTCTGGGAAATGTAGCTTTTAGCTTCCCAGCTTCTGTGATACTAGGTGTCACTCCCAACGGATTGATACCAAGGGCCCACCCTTGATATCACACCCACCACAGCATACCCACCACAGCAAACACACGCTGGGGTTCTAAGGGTGTTCCAGCTCAAAGCCAGGGAGAGAGGAGTCTGCAAACTGATAGTTGGGCTGGGTAAAGGGACTCGAGGTACAAAATCAGGACTGGGTAAAGGGACTCGAGGTACAAAATCACATGAGATGGACTTGGAAGGGCATGTGGAGGGGAGGGAGCCAGGTTAGCCTTCTACCTCAAATGAAGACCATGATAATACACACACACACACACACACACACACACAGAGAGCGAGAGAGAGAGAATGTGTGTTCTATGTGATGCCTGAGAACATTTAAAGGATCCTAGGCATAGCTGATTGAATATATTTCGCTTTATAAGTATTGCTTTGTAAATTATCAAATGCTGTGTGAAATACTTCCATTAGACTGTGAGCTCTGTATGGGCAGGGAGCATGCCTCATTCATCTATGTACCCTTCACATCTAGTGCAGTGTTGGGCATATAGTAGGTGCTCAATAAATGTTTTATGAAGGAAAGAATTTGCCAATGTTCCACTGAGAAATTATCTTGGAGAACTAGACCCAACGTTCCCAGTGTGGTCTGACTAATCAGAACCTGGTGGGAACGCCCCTCCCTGGATCTCAATATTATACTTCTATTAACGTGGCCCAAGATTGCCTGATTCTCCTTGGCAGCCACACTGCACAGATGATTCATATTGAGCTTGAGGTCAACTGGAGTCTCTGGGTCTGTTTCACATGAGCAGCTATTAAGTAAGGCAAGGCTTCCCCATCCTGTCCATATGCAGTTGATTTTTTGAACTGAACGCCTTATGTAACATTTCATCCTGCTGAGTTATGGTCCATCCTTCAACTTCTCAAGATCTATTTGCATCTTAAGTCTTTTCACTCAATAGACTATTCATTTCTCTTAGAGTTGCTTCATCCACAATGGCGTCAGAGAGGAGTTCTGTATCTCTATGCACTTTCATGACAAAAATGCTGCACAAGTCAGGCCACCAGGGACCTCCCTGCATGTGGATGTCAACTTTTTAATCAGTGTAAATAGAGAATAATCACTTAGTCATCTCTGATTCTGTCTACAAAATGGACAGACTGTCCCAAGCTGAAACAATGAAGTACACAGAACTCCCTTGATCTCTGCGACCTACACCAGAATGGGGAACGAGTTCAGTTGGGAGCATTTGGCTTTCACAAAGCCACACTGGCTCCTAGAGATCTTCACATTCTCTTATGGGCTGTCAAAGACATTTCCTGGTTTATCAATATGTGTCAAGAATCATGAAGATGTTCAAATTCTCAGACCTACTAACCCACAGCAATGTTAACAGCTGTTGTCTAAGAGTCCGGAGGCAGGGAGATGGCTGAGTGGATTGTGAGACATCCTCTCCATGGAACAGCATGTGCACCATTGCGACAATAATTCAAAACACTTAAAAACCCAAAAAACTATGTGGTGAACACAGACAACAAACAAATAAAATGTGAACTCAAAAAAACAAGCTACATGTTTATGTGCACTCCACGAAGGAGGATGTGTAAAGTACTATGCATGCATGGGGAGGATTCAGAGATTGTAGAAATTGGGTGAGGGAGACCAGATTATGGGTGATTTCTCTTCTCTATTTTGCAAACTTTTTCTACAGAAAGCAGCTTCTGAGGCAGAGGTTGAGTGAAGGCATTTTCCTGGGGATAGTGGCCCAGAGAGAAGGCTGGGAATGAAGTGGGGAGTAGGGAGCTGACCTCCAGGATAGATGGCTGGTTGCTAGGTCCCCTGGCATTGCCCAGGAAGGCACAGGAAATGCACCTCAGGGCTGCCTGCCTTCGGGGACAGTGGGGAGCGTTTCTCAGCTTCTGCTTCACGTTGCTCCGAAGTAGGGGCCATAGAGCATTAACTCTCCGGCAATTCCGGGTTATGCATGTGAGGAGATTCCTGGGGAGCCCCTGCTGCGGCACCCACAGAGAAGCCCTGGGGGGTGGGAGGCACCCTCAGGTGTTGCTCACTGATGCTGCAGCAGAGCTGGGGTCAGAAGTCAGGCTGAGCTGAGAGAATCCAATGCACTGTACAGGATGGATCTGACCTAGCTCTGCTAATGATTTTATAAATACAAAAACCTGCCCTGTTCTATGGCTGGAGATAGGCTTCCCTCTCTCTAGCTTCCAAAATCTATCTTGAAAATCAAAAGTCTTTATCCATCTCTGGTTTCCATCTTTCTCCTCTTATCTAAGGGGTTTTGTAGGTCATTTCTCTTGGAGCCCAAAACCCAACTCATGGCAGTCTATTAGAGTTACTTCTGTGCTCTCCCAGACCAAGCCAAACTTCTCCTGGGTGTCAGGTGGCGGCCCCCCACATGCACACTGTTCCCAGGGAGGCTTGCTCACTCTCCAAAGAAGATGGGAGCATTTTCAGGAGACAAGGGTTCAGCCATCTCTCTCATCAAAGGCCCTCGTAAGTTTTGAGGCATTCTGCCCTGGGGTCTGCCTTCTTGACACATTTGTACCATCTGATCTGAGGACTTGGGTTTTTTTGGTGGGGGAATTATTTTTGTTCTCGGCTATATGCTGAATTTCCCTTCTCCCACCACCCTATTTCTTGTTTGGTGGCGGTGGTGGTTTTTGTTTTTTTGTCTTGGATTTTTCAAGGGGCCACACTGATCTTTTGAGTCATCTTCTTTGGGCCACTATATTCTCTCTACTTGAAAGCAATCTACTTTCTCAAGGTCCACCCTACACAACTGGCGTTGCCACCACTCCCTTCCTGTAACATTGTGAAGGATGATAAAGTCCTTTTCTTCCCACGCCCGTGTCATTTTACCACTGTGCCCCTCTTAGTTGATCAGAGTTCAGTGTATCCTGCCAGTTCCACTTGTTGCTTTTTGAGAGATTAAATTATCAGCCTGGCAAGAATGTAGCAGTCATCCTGGCTTTAGCAGATGTCCTTGTAACTACACTCCCATCACTCTGGCCAGGAGCTGGCTTCCGACACTTCAGGGCCTTGATCTTGGACTTGGAGACATACTTCCCCTTCACCTTCCACAAGAGGGCCAGGAACTCTTAGCACCCAAGGAGGGGCCTGGGAGAGAAAAGTTGATTAAAAGTCTGTTTTCCCAGAGCAGGTCTTGCAATCTGTTGTAAGCAGAGAAGTGGAGAGTGCCAGGCTTCAAATCTCGGATCCACCACTCACTGGTTATGTGATTTGGGACAAGTTACTTAACCTCTCTGGGCTTCAGTTTCCACATCTGTAGATGCTAGAGCTTTCTTGATCTTTCCAAAAAGTGTCAGGAACTGTGGTTTTCCACAAAGCCACCATGACTGCTGCCTGGCTGACAGCAGTTGCAAGATGCCATCGACTATGCCCTGATTTCAGAGAGGCTAAAGTGAAAAAAAAAAAATGTGCATCTTAGAACCAATGAAATAGTGTAGTATCTACCCATAGAGTTGCTGTGAGAATTACATAACTTAAAATATGCATAGCGCTGAGAGCAGTGACTGGCACATAGCACCATCTGTGTGTTAGCTATTTGGCTACTGAAGAGAAGAATGGCAATCATGGTCTCTGAGGAATGGATGGTGAAATGACTCACTCTCCATGGTTCTGCTCTGTAGAACAGGGAATCAACTGTCCAGGGAGGTGCAGTCCCAGCCCCTCTTTCATCCAGACGTACAATGTGCCATGTGACTAATTCTCGCCAATGGTATATGGGGGTCTCTTCTGAGCTAAGGGATTATGAAAAAGAGTGTGCCTTCTCCACATCCTGCCCATCCACTGGATAATGGAGAGGCCTCTGAGACCCTGTGGGACAATGGAGTGGCAAGAGGGAAGAAGCCAGGATCCCTGAGTCACCACGTGGAGGAAAGTCCTCGGTCAGCCAATAACTCCTACCTTGGATGGCCATATAAGTGACAGACAAACCACAGTTGAATGAGGCACTGAAATTCAGGGGTTAATTTATGCCAGCATCTTAACTAAACACAGACCAATGTGGGCAGCAGTGGGGAGGAAGGGCACCTGTGGTGGGAGCTTGGAGAAATGGAAGAGTGCAATGAACTACAAAGTCAAGGGCTCGCTCAGCATATTCCAGTGCCTCAGAAAACAGTTGACAACATCCAGCCCACCACTCACCTCCCCAATGCAGTGCTGACTTTATATTGAAGTTTTCATCAACAGACCATTCATTCAACATGTAATACATCTCTACCATGTGTTAGCACGAAGTCCCAGCATGACAGGGCTCTGCTGGGTGTGGTCCCAGCACGGCCCCCCGTCCTGTGGTCAGGCCCCCTCCCCACAGCCCATACATCATCCTGATGTGCAGAAGAGACCCCATTAATCACAACACCTCATTTGCCAATGTGACTTCCTCGGCTGTGTTCCACCAGGGAGGGAGGCCCAGCCGTCCTGTGGTGGGTGGGTGGCTGTCCAGGACGGCAGCCTGCACCCTGCAGATGGACAGCATGGCTTCCAAGCCTCAGTTCTGGGCCCTAGAGACAGGCTCCCGGGGGCGTCTGTCTGTGATGGGGTCACGGAGGCAGAGCTGAGACGTTTCCTCAGGAAGCTGTCAGGAGACCAGGGGCTGCTCCAGCTCCACCTGGAAGGTTGCAAAACCCCAGCAGCACTACCTGAAGTGAGCTCTGAGTTTTATTTCTTTTTTGTTTAAAAAAATAAAAAATCCAAACACAAAATGGTTTGTCTGCATTTTCAGTCAGTATGTGAATATCAAGATTAAATGGCCTGCGGCTGCTCCCCTGTTCACCTCTCAGATCATAAAACCTCCACAGTGACTGAAAGCAGGAGCCCATCAAGTGGCTTTCTGTTTCCCGCTCTGTCTCCCCAGGGCGAGTTACAAGGAGTCCAAGTTACAACGTGCAGGATCCGAGCGGCCCCGCCCCAGGTGGCCTCAGAAGTCCCTGGGATGAGGTTCTCAGAATCCCAGGCCCACAACTGAGTGTGACAGGTTGACCCACGTGAATCCACATTTTCCAAGATGCCCCTTCTAGGCGCCCAGGCAGGCAGCTACTGAGCAGTCCCTTCCCCCAACCCCAGCACTTGCCCAGTCCAGCGGGTGGGCTCTGGACAGGGAGCTGGAAGGACTGTCCAGAAGAGAGTGGCCCCACCTGCAGGTGAGATGAGCCCCTCACATGCGAGCTCCGTCTCCTCTCACCCCTCCCCAGGATGGCTCCACTGCAAGCCCTTCACAGTGATTCGCACCCATGAGCATTTTACCCAACAAAATGTTACAACCTGGGAAAGATGAATTTGCTCCAAAATACAAAAGAGAAAAATTGGAGATAATAAATATTTAATGAATGCATTCAAATTTTATTAATTGTTCAATTTCATCCTCATGAAAGTTTCTTTCCATTTGAAAACAATTTGTACCTTCGATTTTCTTGCCTGGTACAGATGTCTGGGTCTGATGATGGCTGGGAAGTCGGAGCCAATTGTAAACTACGCGAGTAAACTTAAGCCAAATAATTTCAAAAGCAAAATTATAAAAGTTCTTTCCAAGTATTTTATAGCAAAATAATTCCATTTAATGTGGGATGTGGGTGCATATTAATTCTTTTATATACTCTGGGGTGGGACCTACAAAAGTTAGACTGTCTGGTTCCCAAGGCCCCACTGCTTTCCCTCTTCCTTTCCTCTCTCCCTCCCTCTCTCCTCCTTTTCTCTTTGCTCCTCAAAATCCTTTCCCTCTGCAGTTTCAAGGAAGTATCAACAGAATCTCCTGCCAAAAATGTTAATTTTTATAAAGATTGATTTGTTACACTTCTGAGGTCTCTCCTGAAGAGAGTCAGTGGCGCTGATAGGGGTTGCTATTTTTTGTCTCTTCTAGTCCCTTAGCTATTCTTACGAACAACAGTCCACTGCACTGGACACTTCCTCACAGCAGAAGAGCTGAGGAAACTGCCCCTGGCTCCTCTGTGGCTGGCCACCTCACTCCAGCTGTAGGGTACTGGGCTACTGCTGCAGGGCATGGAGTCGGTGAATTTGGAGATAAGCCTAAGGGCTCAGCCAGCAACCAATCCATATGCAACCTGCGGTTTGGCTGACAGGCCCTTTTTCAACCAGACAGGTTGGTCACCCAGCAGCCTAGCACCTTTTTGCCAAAATGCTTGGCACCCCCAGGGCTCACGGATGGCCTCCTGTCTCGCAGGAAAACTGGCCTCGAGCACTTCAGTGACTCATGGGGACTCATGAGGTGCAGCCCATAGGCCCCTCAGCAGGCCTGGCCATTCACAGAACCTAGGGTGCTGCTGAGAGAGCTCCTGGCTCAGGAGAGAGGACCCAAGGATACTCCCTGGAGGCCCACCTGGGACCTTCTCTAACAACCCTGGGGAGGGCCAGTTGTCTCAGCCTGGGGGAGCAAGTTCCAGACTATTTTCCAAGGGCCTCCTAGGAGCTTAGCTACAACTAACTCTGCAGTTCCCCTTGCCAAGCCCCTCACCCCCTGCACCCCTAATGGCAACTCTTGAACAGCCCTGCTCTGCTGCCTCAGCCCAGAATCTCTGTTCCAGCAGCCTCCTCCTGCACTGCTCAGGGCCCCAGCCCCACACCTGGCTAACAACTCTCCTGTCTTCTTCAACACTGAGCTAAGGTGCCACCTCTTCCCAGCTCCTTCTAAGGTACCAGGAAGCCTTCCCCAATCAACTCTCCTCTCCCCCAGGCCAGACTGATATATAGATAGATGATGATAGATGATAGAAGATAGATAGATAGATAGATAGATAGATAGATAGATAGATAGATAGATAGAAGATAGATAGATAGATAGATAGATAGATAGATAGATAGATAGATAGACAGATAACATATATACACACATAGATTTAATTGTCACCCCCATCAGACTGTTAGGACACATAGGGAGCATTAGCCATCACTGTGCTGCCCCCATTCCTAGCACAGAGTTGGGCACACAGTAATGATGGATGGATGGATGGATGGACGGAAGGATGGATGGATGGATGGATGGATGGATGGTTGAGGAGGGCAAGTCTTGGGTCGAGCAGGAAGCTGGCAGATATCCAGGGGTCTAGAATTAATTGCCAGCAGCTGCTGTCTTCAAACCTCCCCTGGACAGTGTGGGCTCTTGTGAGGCCCAGCGACGAGGCTCGGGGGCCAGATGATTTCCAGTTTTGCTCTGCCCCTCTTCTATCATCTTTTGGGTGACAAGTGTGAGTGTGTTCTCATCTAACCAGGAAGATGAGGCCCCCGACCATCTGTCAGCCAGCACGAGCTCTGCCCTTCCTCCTCAGCAGCAGGGACAGGATGGAGAGGGTATGCTGTGATGATTAAGGAGCAGCCTCCAGTGCCAGGCCACCTGAGCGCCAGCCCCGCTCCACCACCTGCTCACTGTGTAATTTGGGGTACATTATTTTACTTTACTGTGCCTCGGGTGAGAGTATGCCTTGCTTTGCTGAGTTGCTGTATGGATTTAGATAAGTTAATATGCACAAAGTGCTCACACTATTTCCTGGCACATAGTAAGGAATGTGTGGTTCTAGCGCCTGTTATGCTAAGCCAGGCCCCCAGTCACCAGCCTGAAGCAGGGTCGTGGTCAATGCGAGGTCGGTTAGCATCAGTCTGCATTCAGGGTCAAGATGTGGCTATAGTTCCACTATACGTGGTTTGGGGTCTCCTGAGACATGCTTAGCAAGTTCCTCATTAAGCCATGAACACCCCCTTCGGGAGTCTCTTCAGGAGGAAGGCAGATGTTCTGGTTGCAGGGTGTGCTGGGGACAGAGGTGGTCTCCCCGCTTGCCAGCCCAGCATCCTCGGTGCCGGCCCATCACAGGGAGGGGCCCAGAACCCTCTTCACAGCCCGCTCCATGTGGCTGTGAGCAGCAGGCACTGCCAAGGGCAGGCCCAGGCCCTGGCCATGCAGCATGTGGGAAACACTGGGCCTGTTGCCATGGTCCCTGCCCAGGAACAAGCTGAGCACCTACTACCCGCCTGCCAGGAGGAAGGAAGCCATATTCTGTTCTGGAAATGTCAAGTTGCTCCCCTGCCCCTTGGCTCTGCACCACGCAGTGCCTGCCCCAGATAAGCCAGGCACCTCTGCCCTAGGCCTCTACCTCCACAGCCCTAAAACCAGGCCTGGGGACTAATCAGAAGCAAAACCTACTCCAATTTCCCTTCCACCCAAAAACTGTCGGGACTTCTGTGTGATGCAGAAAAGCCTGTGGGAATAAGGATATAGTGACACAATGTAGAGTGGCTTTTCGAAGGCTTGCTTTTTAGGAACCTGACAAACAACAAAATATGAGTAGTTCTATCCACACATCAAACCTGGCTAGAACCTCAAGGCCCAGTTTGGTCTTCTCCTCCAGAAAGCCTTTCCTGATTGCCCCAACCCACAATGCCTTCCTTTTCTCAATTCTGTCTGCAACTGTTCTAAACTAGCCCCCTAAATAGGCACATTTGACTAGGCCAGAGGCCAGGCTGAGGGCAGCAGGAGGGGTGGGAGCAGACGCCTTCCCTGCACTAATGCTGTTCTCAGGTGGTTCCCACACCTGGGCCTCCCCATTGCCTCTCACTTTGCCTGCAGCATGCGAAAAGCAGCTGGCTGCTGATCCCCACCGGAGCACACATTCAGAACCATTTGTCAGCCTCAGAGTCTTCCCAAACCCAGCACTTGGGGGCAGGGGCAGGGGCGTAGGAAACCCAGCTGATCTGCAAACATACCCGGAGCCTGCAGCCTGTCGAGCCTGCAGCCTGTCTTTCCTCTGCTCGCCCAGATAGGAACCCTAGAGGCTTTGCGCTTGGAGGAACTTGGAGAGGCTCCCTCCTCGGCTCCGTGTGTCCTGTGAGCAAAACTGCAGTCCATGCAGGACCAATGGAAGCTGGTCCATCTCTTCTTGAAGCTGGCCCAGCTCTCTTTGTCCATTACTTATTTTACATCCAGTAAACGTTCCCTTATATCTGATTCTACTTCCTCAGGTCCCATTCCCCAAAGAGGTGGAGAACACTGTCTGCATCCTCACAAATCTGGCCCCGACTCAGTCGGTAGCCAGGGGCCTGGCTCAGTCTCTTTTGTTCACTCTCTCTCCTGAACCCCTCTCCCCCAGGTAACTACCCCTTGTGTTGGTGGCCTGCCCTGGTCAGCTAGGGGCTGCCCAAAGGACTCCAATGGGGCCTGAAAGCTTTTCCTCACCTCCAGGGCAGAAGCGAAGGGCTGCCCATAAAGTCGGGAGGCATCCAGCCCCCACCCCCGGGCTTCCCGCAGCCTCACTGAGCATCCACCCTGCTGAAACCCCTGTACGCCCCTGGCCTCGGGCGCATTTCTGAGGGGCAGCTTTTATCTTCCTCTCTTTATCTCTTCGCTCTTTTGGTGGCCTTCCCGAGTCCCTCCTCCTCACCCCACTCAGGACACCAAGGAATAAAGGTTCTATCAAACAATCTGGCTCAAGATGCATGCGGTAAGTAAGGAGTGGGGTACATTGCAGTGGTTCTAAAGCCTAACGGGGCTCAGCCATTACCCGGTGACACCATTACCTGGTGTCAGACCGGATTCTCTGGCCCCATGTCCCATGATTCTGAGTGGGTAGATCTAGAGTAGGACCTGCACCCTCACCCAAGGTCACATCTCTTATCTTCGAGCCCTGTGTTCAGCTGCACGGTAAGGGAACAGAGGGAAGAGATGAGGCCGTGCTCTTTAGGAAGTTCACCTGCTCTGCGGCTGCACACACATGAAACCACTTAGCATAGTCAGAGAGCACTGATTAAACCGCCCAGCACTACGTGGGGCAGTGAGTTGATTGCAGGCTTAGGGGAGGTGAGGGGAGCATTCGAAGGTGGCTTCATTGATGAGGCAGGACTTGGGCTGGATCTGGGGTCCTGGCAGAACCTGACTTGATGAAGGCAGAAGCAGATGCATCCAGGCCCGGGGACCGGGGCTCCACGGCTCTGGGGGAAAAGTGCCAACAGAGGTGTTTCAGACACCGTGGCAGGCTGATGGATGGACCATCGGAGGGATTAGCAAATGAAGAGGACACGGAGAAGGAAAGGACAGAGAAGAAGAAAGAGTGCTGATATGGTTTGGCTCTGTGTCCCCGTCCAAATCTCATCTCAAACTGTCATCCCCACATGTCAAGGGAGGAACCTGGTGGGAGGTGATTGGATCATGGGAGCAGTTTCCCCCATGCTGTTCTCGTGATGGTGAGTGAATTCTCACGAGATCCGACGGTTTTAAAAGTGGCAGTTTTTCCTGCGCTCACACTTCTCTTCCCGCTTGCCGCCATGTAAGATTTGTCTGCTTCCCCTTCCGCCGTGATTGTATGTTTCCCTGAGGCCTCCCAAGCCATGTGGAACTGTGAGTCAATTAAACCTCTTCCTTTTATAAATTAGCCAGTCTCGGATATGTATTTATAGTAGTATGAGAATGGACTAAGACAAGTGGACTCCCACAAAGCCTGGAACGAAATATTTCAAATATCTAGGTCAACCCTAAATTCTGAGTTCTGATACCATTTTTCTCTTTCAGTCATTAGGGTTCAAATATCTAGGTCAACCCTGAATTCTGAGTTCTGATACCATTTTTCTCTTTCAGTCATTAGAGTTAGAGTGAAAACGTGCTCTTTAGGAAGTTCACCTACTCTGCGGCTGCACACACATGAAACTACTTCCCAGGTTTGGGAAGAGGAGCATGGCCAAGAGTGGTCCTGGGCACTGGGACCTAGGCAGGGTATCCTGCAGCCCCAGGCCACCCTTTGCTTGGCACCAGCCCCCAATGTCAGCCTTTCCTGCCAGGGCAGCTGACCTCCAACCACCTAAGTACTGTGTTGACCTACTGCTTATTTTTCTACTGAAGTGTTTCATCTTTTCTGATTGATTGATGTAAATCCTCTCGCATTTGCATTCTCTCTCTTTCTCTCTCTCTCTCTCTCTCTCTCTCTGCACCCCCCCAACTGCTTTCACTATTGTTGCCTGTTTCACTGTCTTGTCCTTTATGCAAGATTCTCATTCTTGCTGCTCAGGTATAATTCCCTAGCAGTAAATACATTTAGGAGATTATATTGCACAGTGGTTAAGAGACTATGCTCTGCAGCTACTCAGTTTGGGTTCAAAGTCTGTCTCCACCATTCATTAGCTGTGTAACTTTGGGTGAGTTACTTAACCTCTCTGTGCCTCAGTTTCCTCACATTTGAAATGGGGATAATAATAGTACTTTCTTCATGCAGTTGTTGAGAGGATTAAGTGAGAAAATCGTTGTAATGTTTAGAATAATGTTGAACACATAATCAATGTTCAAGTGAGAATTATTACTCTAAAATGGAATATATTGATCCTTTGTTTGTCATTTGTTACAAATGTACTAAGAATCAACTGCCCTCTGGGGTCAGTGGCGACTGTTAACTGCAGGCTCTAAGTTTTGCTGAGCTTCAAAGATTGGGGTAGTTTTGCTTATGAGACAAAGCAGGGAAGAGCTGAACTGCTCTGCATAATAGAAAGGGAAGAATTTGGAAGTGGAGGACTTCTGGGAGGCAGAGTGAGGAGGAGAGATGGAAATGAGAGAGGAAGAGGTAAGAGTGAAAAACATGAGCAAGTTCCAGAATATGATGCTTCCCCAGGACCCTCAAACCTTCAGAGAAGCCCACTGGAGGCTTGGTGCAAGTGTGATTCTTTTGGTCTGATTTCTGCACCCCAGATGACATGAAGTGACATCAAGCCATAGAGCTGGGGGACATCAGAGCCAGTTATCCTTGGGTTTCCCTTGCTCCCTGAACTGATAAACCCAAACCATCAAGATGCCTAGGAGAACCAGGAGTTGCTATTTGGATTATGCAAATAATTTCGAACCCAGTTTACCATTAGGCTATGCATTTTTTCTATAGTTGTGGTGGATACTGTGATGTGCCTCCCAGATCTCCTTCTGGGACTGAAGAGCTTGCTCACCCAGTTGCAGAGAACGCTGCTCACAAAAAGTTCTCAGTGGTCAGCCAGCTTGCTCAAGATCACACGTGTAATAGCCATCCAATGTAACAAATTACTCCCAAGCAGAAGCCTAAAACATTTGTTATCTTGAAGTCTGTGGGTTGGGAACATGGGAACAGCTTAGCTGGGTGGTTCTGGTCTCTCATGAGGTAATAGTCAAGAGTTAGCCAGGGCTGCTGTCATCTGAAGGTTTGACTAGGGCTGGAGGATTGGCTTTTAAAGGTGCTCACTCAAATAGCTACAGGCACAAGGTCTTGGTTTCTCACCCCAAGGGGCTCTATGGAGGGCTATTTTTGTGTCCCCACAACATGGCAGCTTTTCTTCCTTCAAAAGGGAAGTCCAGGAAGAAGCTGCTATGCCTTTTATGACCTAGCCTTGGAAGTCACATGCCATCATTTCTACCACATGCTGTTTGTTAGAGGTGACTCACAAAGAAGTCCAGTCCTCCTGCAAAGGGAGAGGAATTAGAGCTTCCCAATTTGTGGACATATTTTTAAACCACCACAACCCTGCATTCTTGGAGGAACCCATATATCCAATTCATGGTCACCCAAGAATGTAAAGGCCAGGGCCCTTCCCCCAACTCTGGACAACTCTGAAGAGCCATACCAGCTTCAGAGCTCCCTGTGGGGTCAGCTGAAGCCTTCACTGAGATACAACACAGCTCAACTTCCCACTGCCCAATCCTTCCTTTCCTTTCATTTCTTTCCTTCCTCCTTTCCTTTCCTTTCTTCTTTCCTCCCTCCCTCCCTCCTTCATTCCTTCTTCCCTCACTGCCTCCTTCCTTCCTTCCTTCTTTTCTTCCTTCCTTCCTCCTTCCCTCCCTCCCTCCCTTCCTTCCCTCGTCCTTCCTTTTCACATGTGATGTTACCAAGAGCACCCTCTGATCAACCTGCTACCCTCTGATTTCCACCTCAGAGTCAGCTTCCTAGATAACACACCTGTAAAAATGGTGGTTGGGTTAGTGTGCTCATGTATTTTTCTAGTGTTAAATCTAGCAATCTCTTTCTTTTTGGATTCTGCCCTGTGGGAGTGTTTAGAAAGGCCTTCCAATCCTGAGATGAGATAAATACCTAAATTTTGTTCTAGGTAATTTATTATTTCAAATATAATTAGAGGTTTTAGAACATGTCCCGTGAGATTGGGATCTAATTTCACTTTTTTTCAATGTTTCATCAATTGTCCTAGCACCAGTTTTTTAAAATAAGTTTTCTACTGACTTTAAATAACACCTTTACATATGTACTAAATTCTACCATATAATTGAGTTGGTTTCTGAGTTTTTTATTCTGCTCTAAACTCCAGCCAGTTTTTTGATTGTTGTATTTTTGAGGTAGATTCTAATATCTAAAAGTACAATCCATTTTTTTCTCTTTCAATATTGTCATGAGTTTATTCCTTTAGGATAATTATAGAGTCAATTTGACAAGTGCTCCACCTCCCAAAACTGCACTAAGATTTTGATTGGAATGCATTAAATTTATTGATGTCAGTTCTTCCAAAATATCTTTATAATATTAAAACTAACTTCCCATCAAAGGACATATGCCTACTTATTAAAGTTTTGTTTGAAATGTTTTGTTAAAGTTCTTTCTGGTATGGTTGTGTGTATGGAAGGGTATACATGGGGAAGCATGTATGTGATCCTGTATGAGGGGTTATGTGTGTGTAGGATGTGTGCTCATGTGTGTTTACATGGGTCTCATTGTGCTTATTAAGCTTATTGCTAGATATGTTATGGCTTTTGTTGCTATTGGTGATACATTTTTTTCTTCACTATGCCTCCTAGTTTGTTATTTTTAGTGTGTAGGAAAGATTTGAGATCTATGTATCTATTTTTGTTAATAAGCCACTGTCCCTTCTGTTTCTAATATTTTTCTAATTGCTTTGCTTTGGTTTTCTTAGGTAAACAATAATATAATCTGCAAATAATGACATTTTTCTCTTCCACTTCAATATTTAGACCAACAAAGAGGAAAGCATGACCCTCAAGAGGAAGAACACATATTTGCCTTGTGCTAGTTCTGTTTCCTTTTTGCACACAAGTAATATATGTACATAGTTTAAAATTTTTTTAATTAAACTGATTTGAAATGCAACCATCTATCTTAACATTTGTATTTTCTTTTTAGACTATTTTCTATGCAAATTTATATGTGTATATATTTTAAAATATGAATTTATAGATATAAAAGTAGACGTTATTTGTAACATGGATTTTAAACTTTCTGTATCATGAAGGCATTTTCAGGAACATAAATATATCTATACCATACTTTTTTTTTTTTTTTTTTTTTTTGAGACGGCGTCTCGCTCTGTCACTCAGGCTGGAGTGCAGTGGCGCAATCTCGGCTCACTGCAAGCTCCGCCTCCCGGGTTCATGCCATTCTCCTGCCTCAGCCTCTCCGAGTAGCTGGGACTACAGGCGCCCGCCACCACGCCCAGCTAATTTTTTGTATTTTTAGTAGAGACGGGGTTTCACCGTGGTCTCGATCTCCTGACCTCGTGATCCGCCCGCCTCGGCCTCCCAAAGTGCTGGGATTACAAGCGTGAGCCACCGCGCCCAGCCCTATACCATACTTTTATATTGCTGTTATGTCTTTGAATTTTAATGTATTCAATTAAGCTTCTATTTTAAACATTGAAATTGTCTCCAATTTTTAGCATTCTAAATAGACTTACAATATACTTCCTTTTTAGAATAGTCTAATCACTCTGTCCTTCCCCTGTCCCAGTTAGGATAAATTCCTAGAAATGAAATTGGTGAGTCAAATGATATACATGTTCTAAAAAATATTTGATTTATGCCATATTGTCCTACCAGCAGTTATAAGGGGATTTATAATTTTGTTTGTTTTGTTGGAGCTTGCCTCATCTTCACTCTCACTAACTGATTTTATCATTCTTTTTCATCTTTGCCTATCTGAAAAAAAAAGAGGCATCTTATTTCAATGTGAGTTTCTTTGATTACTAGGCAGATTGAATACATTTGGAAATTGTATCCTTCTTTTGAGACAAACTTACATAGTTGTCTAGATTTAGATTTTAAGAGGGGTGATTATGTAATTTTGTTATTAAATTTTCAGCATTCCATGCATATAAACAATATTAACCCCTTTTTGTTAGACATATGGCAAATATTTTTCATAGTTTACATTATGACATAATAGCCATATAAAATCACATAGTAAATATCTATGTATTCTGTCACATGGTCTTATGAAATATCAAGAACTTGTCAATTGAAAAAAAACTTTTAAAAAAAGCAGCAAAACATTTCCATTATAATTGATGTACTCTGTGTTCCTCCTCATAATTGTATTTCCGTTACTCCCCTCCAAATCTAATCACTATCCTAATATTTTTGTCTATCATTCCCATGCATGTTTTAATAGCAATACAATATATATGTGTATCCATAAATGATGTATATGATACTGTTTTGTGTGTTTCATGTTTTGAAACATTACATAAATGAAATCATACCATAATTTGTGTCCTTCCGTAATTTGTTTTCTTCAACATTATGTTTTAGAAATGTATTCATATTGAAATATCAGCTTTAATTCATTCATTTTAGTGGAGGCATTATACTCTATTTTATAAGCATACCATAATTTATCCCTTTTCCTGTATTAGGCACATAGGGTTTTTTCTAAATTTTTATTAGAAGAACAACATTGCAATGAACATTATTGTACATGACTCTTTATGCAAGAGTTTCTCCAGGCATATGCCAATACGTGAACTGTCTGCATAACTATGTACACACTTTCAGAGTTCCCAGATAGTGCCAAATAGTTCCCACAGGCAGTGGTACCATTTTACTCTCTTACAAATACTGTCTTTTTCACCCCAATTTCTAGTATTATCAGACTTTACATTTTGACAATGTTATGGGTGAAAAGTGGCATCTCATTGTTTTATTTTTACATCTCCCTCATTGCAAGTGACTTTGGTTCTCTTTTCATGCACTCATTGGCCATCAGGGTTCCCTCTAAGGCAAATCCTCAAATGGTTTGCCAATTCTATTTTTCCTTCTCATTGAATTGCAGTATTCCTTTATAACTATACATGTTGCAGATTGTTCTACTGTCTGTGGTTGGCTTAATAAATTTGCATGGTGTCCTTGTCTCAAACTTTAATGTAATCTCACTTCTCAGTCTTCTTCTTCAGAGTTTGGGCTGTGTGTGTTTGTTTTAAATACGTCTTTCCTTACCCAAAGATCACAAAGATAGTCTCCTATACTTTCTTTTAAAAATTAAAAACTTTTGCTTTTCATATTTAGATCATTAATATACTTAGAATTTATCTTTTATATAGTGTGACATAGCGATTTAATTTTATTCTTTCCAGATGGATAACCTGCTCTCCCAGAACCATTTATTAAAGAGTTCATCCTTTGCCACTGGTAAGTTACTGCCTTTTCTGGCATATCAACTTTCTGTATCTGAGTGATTCTGTTTCTGTGATCTCTGTCCTGTCCGACTGCTCTCCTTGCCAGTTCCTCTTCCAATACTACATTATATGAATCAGACCTTTATGGTGTCTTGATGCATGATCAAAAAAGTTGCTGTGCAGGTTTTATTTCCCAAAGTTGTTTTTTAAAATGTAGTCAAATATAACATTTTCCCACTTATATTTAGTTTTGTGTTTGGAAAGGTATGCCCCACCCAAGACTGCATAAATGTCAGAGGGACAATGTATAAATAGTTGATAGCTTTTTCCATCCTACTCTGTGCCAAAGACTATTCTGTATCTGTTTACTTAGATTCCTGATTCTTTATCATGTTTACAAAGAATTGGTAGAAAGAGCTGCAGAATCAGAAGGAGCTAGAAAAGAGGTAGGGAGACTTTTAAATAGAAAGAGAAATAATTCTAGTAAGAGAAAAAAGTCTATCTACAGGAGAGGAAAGAAGAAGACAGACTTGAGCCATGAATTCTCAGTTTCAGAAGAAGTTTTGTTGGAAGTTTAAGAGTGGAATAAGGACAGAATTTTGTAGCTACCAGCTGCTATGCATGTGGCAGAGATGTGGGGGAAGTTTTTTAAATGTTTTGTGGTTCATCAAGAATGTTCTTCTCTTATACATGTGTATACTATCACTATAACCCATTGGTGTTTACTAGAGAGAGAAAAGATTTAAAGGTCTTTCAACTATGTTTTTCTGTATGACAGTTTGACGGTTATTCTGTATAGACTGTTTGACTCTTATTCCATGTTAAGACTGAACTGTAAGCTGCCCAGGTTTTATTTCAATAAGTAGAATTCACCCATTTATTTTTCAATCTTTCATAACTCAATTTACAATTTAATATGTAACAAATGCACATAGTAGAAAAGAGATGTCCCTCTCATGCCTGCTCTCCAGTCTCCAATTTGTCTTCTTCAGAGGCAAATTGGATGACCAGTTTCTTAGGTAATTTTCAGATTTTTTTTCCACATAGAATGATGCACTATATAAAGTGTTTTATACTTTGTTTTTGTCTCCACTGAACACTTTATTTGGAGATCATTCCTCATCAGTGATGCATAAAGGTCTTCCTTGTCATTTTGAAGAACAGCATCATATTTTATTATATAGACACGGCAGTGGATTTATCCAGTCCTTTTGTAGTGGGCCTTTAAGTTTGTCCAGTGCTTTACTGCTGTAACTGGTATGTTGAACAAGCATGACTCGTGACATCATCAAAAGACAACTTTTTCTTCTATCATTGCTTTACAAGTATTTCTTTAGGATAACACTTCCTGCCTTTGTTTGAAAATATTGGCTTTTCTCATGATTTTTCGCTTTTAGTCAGAAACACAGCATCAATTCAGAAGTTAGATCTATTCCTATGTAGTAAAACACTGAACTTGACTTACTGTTACATCTTTCCCCCTCTGGCAGGAAACCTGCAGTGGGGAAAGGGGCTTGTCTACCTGCCTCTCTTCCCTGCATCATCCCCCCACTAGTTGCTGTTTCAATACCCAGTGAGGGTCAAGGTGGGACTGTTGGGGAGTGAGCAAGGAAAGGTGAAGGGATGAAATTGTTGTCATTTGGCTGAATGATTTTGAGTTCTCTGCTTCTGACGGATGGCTCATGCTGCCTCCCTCTCTTATGGAGCTTTTTGGGGGTTTTGGAGGCAGCTCTTCCCTACAGTTCTTCTGACCTGTTCCTGATGGTCTTTTGGGACTCCTTGGCATGGGCATGTGGAGCTATCTCCAACCTTGCTCCACCAAATTCTTCTTGGTCTTATTGAACCAGACCCAGGGAAACCTCGGGCTGGTCCTCCCTTGGGCACATGGCCCATATCTGGTCTTGGAAACACTCATATGTCCCTTGACGTAGGTGTCCCTGGTCCCAATACAGCAGTGATTGCAGGGCTCTGCCACTAAAAGTACGAGGCAGCCCTTCTCTGTCTTCTGGATTTCATAGAAGAGTCAATCCCTGGCTCCAGGCCAGTTTAGCACCCTCAAGTCCAGTGTGAGCATTGGTCTTCTGTGTCTCTCACTGCTGGAAGTTCCTCTTGAACTTATCCAAGAGATTCTGTGCAATCCCCCTTCCTAGTTGTCATGGTAGGCTCCCACGCTGCTCCCTGAAAGGTAGAGTGAGTAAGGACCCCATAAAAACAGCTCTAAAGAATTCCTTCCCCAAGTCTCCCACCCTGGCAGTCTCTGACCTTGTTTTCATCCTTGATCTGGCTGAGTAGCCCAAGAATCGTTGCACAGATTCTAGGCCAAATTCCTTTGTCCATCTACAGTAACAGAGGGAGTCTGTGACACATTTCACTCTGGTGTCCTGAGCCAAGAAGATTTCCATGCTAGTATCTTGTTATAATATCATAAATAACACTGCCATTAATATTCTTGTCCAAAGATATTTGTGCACATGGACCAGTATATCTACATGAATTGCCAGATGAATTAACAGAAAAGAAATGGTAGGGCCAAAGTGTATGAGCATCTTTCTATTTTACTAGATATTGCCAAATTGCCATCCAAAGAGTTACACAAATTTTCTCTTTACGAAAAATGTATGAGTACCTGTTTCCCATCCCCTTGATTAGCTTCATATTTACATCTACCTGGATTTATTCTGATATAAATCATATTTTAACTCCTCACATATACTCCAGTCCCACATATATTAAACAGTAAATTCAAGTGTATTTACTGAATAAATGTATCTTTTCCCCACTGAAATGCCACTTTGATCTGGCAATACATTCTTGAATATTTCTGGACTTTTTCTGGGCTTTGTCTTTTGTTCCAACTGATGTGTTTTGTCTATTCCTGTCCTAGTTCCATATGATTGTGATTATTGCAACTTTATTATACATTTTAATATTTGGTAGGAAAACTCCCATTTCATTACTCTCCTTTTTTAAAAATTCCCTAAATCTTTTCAAAATGTATTCTTTCAGTGATTTGTAGAATCAATTTGACTAGCTCTAAAAAAAATCCATATGGATTTCTATGAAGATTACAAAAAATTTATAATTTGTGGGAAATTGGAAACTTCCCAGTATTAAATGTTCCCAAATGAGAACATAATAGTCTCATTAGTTATTTTTTAAATTTTTATCATTCAAATGAGCTTTGTAATTTTATTTATACAATTTATTCCTGTCTATTTCTATAAACCTAAATATGTATGACATTGCATGTTTGTTACTATTGTATTAAATCTCTTTCCCATTTTTAGTTACTATTGACATATAAAAATCTTATTTTTGAACAATCTTTCTAGTCATTTTTAGCTTGTTTTCTTGGGCTTTCTATTTTCTTTTTTTTAATTATTATTATACTTTAGGTTTTAGGGTACATGTGCACAATGTGCAGGTTTGTTACATATGTATCCATGTGCCATGTTGATTTCCTGCACCCATTAACTCGTCATTTAGCATTAGGTATATCTCCTAATGCTGTCCCTCCCCCCTCCCCCAACCCCACAACAATCCCCGGAGTGTGATGTTCCCCTTCCTGTGTCCATGAGTTCTCATTGTTCAGTTCCCACCTATTGAGTGAGAACATGCGGTGTTTGGTTTTTTGTCCTTGCGATAGTTTACTGAGAATGATGGTTTCCAGTTTCATCCATGTCCCTACAAAGGACATGAACTCATCATTTTTTTATGGCTGCATAGTATTCCATGGTGTATATGTGCCACATTTT